>NW_026088549.1:0-45791 GCF_022605725.1 Anthonomus grandis grandis | reverse complement strand
ATTCTATGTATTGAATAATAGGCTTTATCTTCTACTATTTCAGTACTTTTACCCCTGACAATAATTGCCAGGTCGTCTGCGTAAGCGATCAACTCAACACCCTGTTCCTGCGCAAGATTAACAACCTTATTGTAAAAAATGTTCCATAGGGTCGGTCCAAGTACCGACCCCTGTGGAACTCCACATGTCATATCTATTATATCTCCATAGGGGGTGATAATTTTGCGCTCAGACAAATAGGATTTAACAATTTTCGTCAGATACGACGCAACTTTTCCTGTTTCCATGGCCTCAATTATTTTGTCCCAGGGTGCTGAGTTAAAAGCATTTTCTATGTCAAGGAGAATCATAAGGCAGATTTCCCTATTTTTGTATGCTTTTGTTCTATTTTTTTCAGATATTTCTTTAATTTTTTGTATTGCATTTATGGTAGATCTGCCTTTCGTAAAACCATATTGATTTTGACTTACTAAATTTTTTTCCTCAATTTCTTGGCATAAACGGTTTTTAATAACACGTTCAAATAATTTTCCCGCCATGTCATTTAGGCAGAGTGGCCTATACGCAGTATTACCTAGACTATCTTTTTTGGGCTTTTCTATTAAAACAAGCTTAGCAGTTTTCCATATATTTGGAAAAACGCCCTTCTTGAGGCATTGGTTAAATGTTTTTGTAACTGGTCCAATGTTGTGCGAGACCCACGTTACTAGGATTTCCGGGGTTATAAGGTCAGGCCCTGGTGCCTTTTTTAACTTTGTCTCTTTTATCGCCCTCAGAATTTCCGACGAGTCAATAGGTGGAAAATCTTCCTCTATATCTTGAGTCGCATGCTGCCATTTAATTTTGTTTTTTTGTGGAAATAGTTTTTTTATTTGTTCGTTTACTGTTTTTTCATCTGGTGTTTGTTTTTGTCTTAGATTTAATTTGCACGTAACAATTTTATAAGCTTTTCCCCAAGGATCCTCGTCAAGTTCTCTACACAGGTTATTCCATTTTTCAACTTTACTTTGCCTTATTTCTCGTTTAAGATTATTTTTAGCGATTTTTTGTTGGTCTTGGATATTCTGGATTTCTTCGGTGGAAATAGTTCTGGCTCTAGCTCGTATGAGTTTTCTTCTCCACTTGATGCACTCTTTTCTACTTTCGGCAATTTTATCATTCCACCAGTAAACTGGTTGGTGTTTATTGAAGTTTGACTTTTTTTTAAAGTAAGTATTGCAATCCCTTCTTAAGATTTCCATCATTTTTTCTGGAGTTAGATCAGAAGTAAAGTTATGTTTGCATCCCTGGCTAAATTTTTGTAGGTTTTCTGTAGTTACCTTCCATCTGTATGTTTTGGGGAGATTCCATTTTGTTTTTGTTTCAGAATTTACTTTTATTTCGAACTGTATGTTGTTGTGATCGCTATAGTTCTCTGTAGTTTCGTCCACTCTCCAGTTGTCTATATCGTTAATAATATGCATCGAGGCAGCGGTAAAATCTATGATCGAAGTGCCAGAGGTGTTTGAGAAGGTAGGAGTGTTTCCGTGGTTGAGAATTACTAATCCATTGGCTGTCATTAATTCCTCTAGTATCCTTCCTCTCTCGTTAGAGTCTCTTGAACCAATCAATGGCGTTTTTGCATTTAGGTCACCACAAATTATCAGCTTATTTTTGTATTTTCTTACTTTTGTTTCGATATTTTGTATAAGTGTCAGGTAATCTTCCAGGGTCCCGTTTGGCGAAAAATAACATGACATTATTACAAAGAATGATATGTCAATACATACATATCCCTTTCCTTTTTCAAAGCAGTTTATTTTTATCCCATTTTTAACGTAAATAAAACAATCGCTATCATTATCACAATAGAATGCTTGTGACCTCATTTTATTGGGTTCCTGTCCAATGACAAAATCTAAGTCTTCATCCGCGATTTCCTTCATCAGTAAATCATGTGCGTTTTTGCATCTATTTAAATTTATTTGTAGGACTTTAAATGTATTTAGTGGATTGAATTTTGTGGATTTACACTAGCTGATTTACTAATTGTGCTTGCCTGGACTCTTCTTGCCGGGCTTTTGCCAGATGTTTCCTAAACACACCGCACTTTATGGTTCCCGCTCTGTGCCCTTTCATTTCGCATAATGGGCAAAAGGATTCATTTTCGCACTGGTTAGCAGAGTGCCCTTTTTTCCCACAATTAAAGCAAAGTCCCGTCTTATCACTTCCTGTGCAGTTTTGGGAGATATGGTTATACTCCCAGCATTTATTACATCTGATGATCCTCACTCTTCGTTCGATTCTGCATCTGACAAGGCCTATTTTTATAAACCCCGTTTTGATAAGATTGTCAGCCTCGTCTCTATTTAGTGTTACTGTTACTACCTGTGTGTTTCCGCTGGCAGGCCTAAGTTCACTAATTTTGTAGTCCATGTCATCAATATTGGGTATTTTTTCTTTCAGTGCAGATAAGACTTCTTCCAAGCCAGTTACAGCATCAATGTCTCTAATGTGAATACATTCTTTTTTCTTTTTTTCTTCGAGTCTCCAAATTTTATTCCCTTCGTTTTTGTCTTCCAGTGTTTTTTGTATATTTCTTAGTACCTTTTGGTCTTTGTCTACGGTTATAATAAGTTTTCCATCTCTAGTACTTCTCATTGTCTGAATGTTCTCCCTATTTTGACTCTCCAAGAGTGCATTTTTAACATTTTTTATTGTGTCTTGAAAGTTTGTGTTTTTTCCCTCAACGATTAGTGCATATGTTTTCCTTTCTTTTATTTTTATTTCGTTGTTTTGTTCTTTAGTTAAGATGAGTATTTTTGTATTTGACCCATGAAAAACAGCTTCTGCCATTTTCCTAAGTTTAAGATGTTCAATTTTGTCTAATGCGTGCATCAGAATCGTTTCGTCGTCCCTGCACTCCTCCCTCAGTTTTAATAAGTGTAGGAAGATATTTTCCTCACTTTCGTTATGTGTTATTTTAATGATTTTTGTAATTGTCTGTCCACAATTGTTTGTGTTATTTGTTTTAGTTCGGATCCGACTTCTTTGTTCCAATACACCAAAGTCTTCAGTTATCTCTTGGAGCTGCGGATATTTTTCAATAAAGATTCTTTGAATCCCCTTTTCCATGTTTTGATCAGTGTTACTAACCCACACCGTTTTGACATGAATATCACTGTTTGTTATAGGACTTCCTATTTCGATGGCTGTATTGGTAAATATTTCTTCGTGCCATATTTCCTTCGCTATCTTTGTATACTCTTCGTAGCTATTGCATATTTCAATATGTTTTATTTTGGTTGGTTCTTCCTTCTGTTCCGTCTGTACATCTGCATCTTTCGTTACTTTTTTGATATTTTCGAATTTATTGTCTGCAATCCAGTTTTTAATTTGATCTCCTTCCAATTTGTTTATTTGTCTTCTTAGTTTAATGATATGTTCTTTTATTTGTTTTTTTGTGTTTTGTTCCACATTTTTTTCTAATTCTGTAGTGATTTTGGCAAGGTTTTGAATCACTTCATTTAAAAGAGAAGCGCCCTCGCATTCTTTTTTCTTATTTACCTTTGTTAATTCTTCTTGGTCTGGTGACGTATTTATTCTTTTTCTTTTTTTGTGTTCTTCTTCGGTTATTTGGGTCTTGTTTTCTTGTTCAGTTAATTTCTTTTCATAAGAGAGCTCCTCATATCTTGGCGGTGACCTTGCCAAGCTTTTTCTTCTTCCAAAGTTGTTCAGGAGCTCTTTTTCATAGGCGATTCTATCGGCATCAAATGGGTGATTGTCCCCCCCAGAATCCTCGGGACGGTCCTTTTGATAAAAGGAGTGGGATTCCCCGGCATCGCCGGAACCCACCTGGGGTACTATATCCTTTGTTTTGTCTCCCATTTTAGTGCAGTGTATACCTCCTGCCAGGTACGTCCGTTTTCTTTGCCAGGTCATCATAGTTTAAATCCATTTTTTTTTTTTTTTTTTTTTTTTTTTTTTTTTTTTCTAGGTAGGATGGTGGACAGAAAGGGAGCCTCCTAGCCCTCGTTACCTAATAGCTTCGGAGGGGAGAAGTGGTTGCTGCCAGGCAGCGAAAAAACCGTGGGAGAAAGGATGGCGTTTAAAGGGTAAGTAGGGTGAGAGTTTTGGAAAACATTTTTTTTGGAGGCGCTTCGATGAGGCGCCTGAGCCGTCCTTTGCAGACAGACGTCCAACCCTGCGCGTTTGTTGTTCAGGGCGGGACGGCTGTCTGAGCCCCCTCCACCACCGTCAAGGTCTAGCAGCTCCTCGAGGGGGAACCCAACCCAACCCAACCCAACCCAACCCAACCCAACCCAACCCAACCCAACCCAACCCAACCCAACCCAACCCAACCCTTTTTTTTTTTTTTTTTATTTATAGACGGAAAATGCGTTTACGCACCACTGGCGAAATTTTCAACACCAGTGTTGTGAGACTCCTCCAGCCGCGGTTTGTACGGTTGGTAATACTCACTAAAAACCGTCTCTCTGGTGTTCAGACAGCAGGGCCGGGATCACATTATAGCATACATCGACCCTGTTGCCATATTTAGCTATTCTAAGTTATACTAGCTTCTTGGGCATAGATTCTCTCCTCCTCCTCTTTTTGAGTCATGATTTCTCTTATATATTTATGCAGTACCTTCCACTGTTCTGTGTTGGAGACCATTAAGGGGACTAGATTATTCGATGAAAGCGTTGCCCCTATTTGCAGTTCTGCGTTGCGCCTGAGGCGCTCCCAGCGTTCGCAGTAAAAGAGAGTGTGATTCGGAGTATCCATAGCTCCACAATAGATGCAGTCTTCATCAGGGGTTTTCTTTATTTTATAGGTGTAGGACCGGAAAGATCCATGACCCGAAAGCGCCTGCGTGAGGTAAAAGTCCAATCGGCGGTGTTTGCAGTTGGTCCATTCGGCGATTCTTGGTATAAGTTGTTTGGTCCACTGTGAATTTATGTCGTTCTCATCCCATTTCGCTTGCCATCGAGTTATGGTCTCATTCCTGGCCAGGAGTTTATTTTGACCATCGTATAACCCGCTTTCCTTGCGGCCGCGTTCTTCCACGATCTCCTCAATTGGCGGGATGCCTGTTATTACCTGTATTGCCATGCTGGAGATCGTGCGGTATCCAGATGCCACTCTCAACAAAGATTTGCGTTGTACACCCGAGATCATCTTCTGATATTTCTTGAAATGTAAAATTCCTCTCCATACTGTGCAACCATAGAGTAGAGTAGACTCCGTGACTAGATACAGCAATTTTCTTTTCAGATAACTGGGACCTCCGATGTTGGGCATGATTTTCGCGAGTTCGCAGGTTTTTAGATCGGCCTTTTTGCACGCCATTTTTACATGGTGTCCGAGGTTCATATTTTCTCCAATTCTGACACCCAGGTAATTTATATACGGCTTCGGGACTATAGCTGTGTTACCTATCGTAAACGTCAAGTTTGTCCGATCTCTTTTCCCATTAAGTATGACCACCTCGGTCTTTTCCGGTGCCAGAGCCAGTTCATGGAGGCGCATCCAGTCAGTTATGTGGTGTATAGCCCTATTCGTTGTCTCTATTAATTTAGCCTTAGTCATGGCGCTTACGATCAACGCAAGGTCATCAGCGAATGCAACAGTTCTTGCGTGTGTTCCGAGTGCCATTTTGAGGACTGGGTCATAGAGTAAATTCCAGAGGGTGGGCCCAATGACCGACCCCTGGGGAATTCCTGCGGAGAGTTGCCTTCTTTTCTTACCGTTATACTTGATCTGTCTCTGTGTTAGGTAGCTTTGTATGACGTTGGTCAAATATGGAGATACGTTTGTGCGTTTCAGCTCACGAATGATCAAGTTCCATGAGGCGCTGTTAAATGCGTTGCGAACATCAAAAGCCACTAGAACACACCATCTTTCTCCCCCCACACCATCTCTACCTAGTCTGGTTGCATGTCCAAAGTCCAGAACCTTGCTTATGGCCTGGGGCGCGGATCTGTTTTTCCTGAATCCGTACTGGTTGTCTGATAGCACGTTTGCTGCCATTAACTCTTCTTCCAGGCGGGACTTTATGAGGTGTTCATAGAGCTTAGCTATGGAGTTTATGAGGCAAAGGGGGCGAAAAGACGTCACCAATTCTATATCCTTGCCCGGCTTAACGAGCAGGATGAGTTTGGCGACCTTCCAGGGTTTGGGAAAGGATTGTTCAACTAGGACTTTATTAATCGGATTAAGTAGGATACTCGGCGAACGTTTAGCAACTTCCATCAGTAGCTCGGATGGAAGTCCGTCGGGGCCGGTTGCTTTATTCTTTTTCATTTTTTTGATGGCGGCATTCAGTTCGTCCTCTGTGAATGGCCGCGGAGTTTGGCCCGCCACCCTTCTGTGGGTGTAATCCTTAGTGGGGAATAGTTCCTCGACGATTCTTTCTACCTTTTCTCCTGTTAGTTTTGCCGGAAGACTTGCTCCTTCGATTCTTCGAACCACGGTTTGATAAGCCTGGCCCCAGACATCTTCCTCCAGTTCCTTACACAAGTCTACCCACATTTTTTTCTTCTGCCTGCTTATCTCATTTCTTAGTGCCTTTCTAGAGTTTTTATATTCCTCTTGTAGTTGCAGCTTTAAGAGGTCCGTGGAGTTATTTGTAAAGGCTCTTTGCTTTTTCCTGCGATCCTGTATACATTTGTTTCTTAGGGCTTGAATCTCCTCCGTCCACCAGTATGGTGCCCCATGTCTGTCTGGGCCTTGATATTCTTCCGTCGAAGACGCGTAGAGTTCTCTTAAAAAGTTTGTTAAGCTGGCGTGGTCGGTAGGTAAGTCAGTCTCAACGGTCGGGTCGAGTTTCTCACTGAGTTTTTGAGTGTTGAGGTGGGATTTCTTCTTGAAGTGCATTTTTGGGGCGTACTTGCCAGAGACTTCAATGATAATATGTCGGTGTGGTGACAGAGGTTCATTATCTAGGACTTTCCATTGTGTTATTTTCCTTGACAACGATTGGGTTGTGAAAGTTAGGTCGATGTGAGAGCGTGTGTTGCGTCTAATGAAGGTGGGTGTACCATCATTATGTACAGTCAGTCCCAGTCTCGCACCAGCTTCTAACAAGTATTGACCCCTACGATCAGTTTCCGGCGAGCCCCATTCGGTTGCCTTTGCATTGAAGTCGCCCAGGATGAGTACTTCTCCACCTGTTGATTCCGCCATGTCGATAACCCTGTCAATGTAGTTTTTAAATTCCGCCTCTGCTATGTTTGGCGATACATAGCATCCTACGATGCTTACATCTTCCAGTTGGACATTTATTATGCCATTTCCCTTTGATATTTTGTGGAGTTTTACGTTGGTATTGCGCAGCTTGATTGCAACTCTACATTCATTGTCAGTAATCCAACAGGCGCTCTTAACAAGCTTAAGGTTCGGTTCACTGGCAACAATGATGTCCACATCCTCCTCTTGGGCCGTTTTTTCTGACACATCATGAGCTCTTCTCGACCTGTCAGCGTTAATCTGCAAAACTCGCATAACAATTATAAGAGTATATGGGACAGAGACCAGAAATAAGTAAAGATAAAACTCGCATGACAATTATAAATATATATGGGATAAAAACAAGAAATAGGATAAAAGATAAAATATAAAATAAAAGACATATAGCCAAGATTTTTAGTGGACATTTAGTGGCTGCCATCACAGGCAGAACGATCACAGTTGCTTGAGCCAGTATCACAGTGTTCATCATAGCTGATTGGTTTTATATCACAGGCTTCTAATCCAGTATCACAGTCTATATCACTAATGGATCGCGTATCGTAGGCTCTGACCCTGTCTTCTTTCATTAATCTCCTTGTGGTGGAGAGGGCTCTTCGGAAAGCATTGCATTTACCGGACCCGGCTTTGTGTCCCGTCTCCTTGCATAAGGGGCACGTTTCTTCATTTGTGCACGCGCTCGACGCGTGTCCCGGCTGTCCACATTTGAAGCACATATCCCTCCTGTCCGGTCCGTTGCAGGCTGCCGTGTTGTGCTCGTACGACCAGCACTTTGAGCATCGTTGGATATTCAGTCGTTTTTCGACCGTGCAGTTAACAATGCCTATTCTTATATTTCTCACCTTTGTCAGGGCATCTGCTTTATCCTTGTTAAGCACCAGGGTGACAGCCATAGTGCTTTCTCGGTTGGGCCTGAATTCACCCAGTTTACAGTCCCCATCCTCAATGCTGCCAACCCTTTCTCTAACCGCTTCCAACACCTCCTCCCTGGACGTGGTGATGTCCAGTCCTCGTATATGTACGGTCTCGGTCAGATTTGTAAGCAGACCACTTGTGCGGACTTTGGCATTTGAGAAGCATTTCTTGACGACTTCTTTAATGGTCTTCACGGAGTCCTGATCTTTCTCGGTAACAATGAGGAGTTTACCGTCCTTAGTTGTCCTCATAGTCTTAATGGCCTTACTCGCCTCATTGTTCTTGATATTAGTTTTTATGCCATTAATAAGCGTTTTGATCTCTTCCTTGTCCTCGATTATCAAGGCACATGTAGGTCTGGTTTTTTTAGCTTCTGCCTTGGTCACGTTCAGGTAACTATTTGTGGTATAGAGTATTGCGTGCGTTCGTGACCCATGGAAGATGCTTTCGCACATCTTCCTAAGCTTTTCCAGGTCCACCTGCCGGATGTGGTGTAGGGCCACAAACTCATCATCGGCTATGTCGGACTTGAGACACTTAAGTGTTTCCCATAAGTCTTCATCGGTATTTTGTGGCATTATCTTTGCGACCTTCTGGTACGTGGTGTTAATTAATCCAGATTTAGATTTTGTCTTGGTCACTCTCTCGATTATTTCATATGGTCCACTTATTGATTTAAGTTCCGGGAAGCGGTCTGCATACTGACGTTGGATACTATTGTTCATCTGTACATCATCTTTATCTATCAAGACTACTTTCACCGTGGTATCTTTGGTATCCAGAGGATTCCCGACCTTGATTTCCGTGTTTGTATAACACCGCTCTGTCCATTTTTTCGGTTCGTATTGTTCCTTCCACGTAGCGAAGGTCATATCCGTTGGCAAGTCAGATACTAAGTTTGGGCTGCTCCTGTGCCAGCTATCCGTCTGGGTTCCCTGCGTCACTGTTTTAGGTCTGATTCTTAATTGATCTTCAGTTTGGGTTTCTGTGTCAATAAACATATTATCCACCGGGTCGTATCTATGTTTCTCCAGCCACTCATGTATCATATTCATCTTGATCGCCTTGACTTGTTTCTGAAGCCTGGAGCTTATATCTATCAGCTCGCATTTGTTTATTCTCTCTAAGTTGTTGCATAGCTTTTCAGAAATCTTCTGGATGGATTCTAGGACTTCCTTAATGACAAATACCTCAGAGCTTTCCTTTTTCTTATATATTGGCTTCTCTGCATCAGCCATCGATGTGTCCATTAATTTCCTCTTGGAGGTAGGAGCTCGTATTCTTGTTTCCGAGTTGCTTCTTTCCATTCTATGGAGGAGTTGGGTCATGGACTCTGGATCAAACGGATCGAAGAGCCTTCGTCTAGGTGTTCCAGAAGTTTCTCTCACAGAGGACTGGTTCCCCCCCTCTGAAGAATTGTTTTTTTTATTGGAACTCATAATTGTTCCCACGAGTTGGGACGAAAATAGGTCCGGCGTGGCAGTGCGCCCTTGCCACGCTAAGGCTAACTTCCCCCAGAGGTCGCCAAGTGTCTGGGGCATCGTTTGCGACACACTTCCCCTGTGCCATGCAGACCGTCGGCACGATGGTGTTACACCTTAGTCTTGGGTCCCCCCCCCCTATTTTTTTTTTTTTTTATTTTTTTTAATTAGTATGGAAAGATCCCTAGCCCTCGAAACCTAATAGCGTCGGGATCGGAAATATTAAGAGTTGACCAAGAGAGGTCGAGACAGAAAGAGGAAAGAGCCTCACCCCAAGTTGAGATGAAGGATGGTGAGGGTGAAGAAAGGATAGGGAGTGTTGAAGAGAAGTATTTTGAGCTGTCGTTAGCAGGCAGGCATCCAATCTCGCTCGTTATAATCGTTCGAGACTAGATGGCTGTCTGAGCCCCCTCCACCGCGCGACAAGGTCCAGCAGCTCCTCGAGGGGGAACCCAACCCAACCCAACCCAACCCAACCCAACCCAACCCAACCCAACCCAACCCAACCCAACCCAACCCAACCCAACCCAACCCAACCCAACCCTTTTTTTTTTTTTTTTTTTTTTTAAGAGGTTTAGGAAATCTGTATGCAGACCCCCTAAGCATTGTTGTTGTTGCGCCTAGGGGAGTGTGGGGTTGGGACTTGCCAAAACTAAGTTTGTTCCCGGCCCACTAAAACCCTTTCCTCTTTGCTTCTCTATCACATATACCCGGACCCGCTCAGTGGTGCATCTCCTCTAGGTATGTGACGTTTTTTTCCGTTTTTCTTGTTTTTTTTTTTTTTTTTTAATTTTTATTTTATGCTATTTCATCCTGGTACTTTTGTGACATTATCTTTTTGACAAAATCATTGATTGCATCTGCGTTTATCTGAGATTCCACAAATTTCTCCATGAAATTTTCTACCGTTAGACTTGTTCCTAACCTTGTATTAACTTCCCATCTTTGTCTCTCCCATCTTGAACACTGGAGTAGAGTGTGTTCTGGGGTGTCAGTTTCTTCCTCGCAGTAAGGACATACGGGTGTCTCCCTTTTCTTAATTTCGTAGAGGTATTTTCCGAAACTCCCATGACCGCTGAGCATCTGTGTTAAATGGAAATTTGGTTCCTCAAATTTCCGGTAGATCCATCTTTTTAAATCAGGAATGAGTTTATGGGTCCATCTTCCATGTTCAGAATGATCCCATTCTGTCTGCCACAGTTCGAGGGTTTTTTCTCTCTCCCTTTTCCTTCTGTCATTGATGGCCATTCCAGCAAGGAAAAGTTTTTTTCTTTCTTTAGCCAAGAGGTGAAACGGCACCAGACCTGCAATAACGAGTGCGCTTTCTGTTGATATTGTGCGGTATGCCGAGCAGACTCTGAGTGCGATTATTCTTTGTGTGCTTTGTAAAAGTTTTTTGTTCGAGTCTAAAATTGATGCATCACTCCATATCGGTGCTCCATACATCACTACGTTCTCGCAGGCATATGCCATAACTCTTCTTTTTGCTGCTCTAGGGCCACCTACGTTGGGTAAGAGTGCACTTAGTGCTTTGGTGATACGCTGAGCTTTTAAACACGTTTGCCTTATATGTCGACTCATTGAGAGTCCTCTATCTATATGAAAGCCCAGATACTTTACTGTCGTTTTTGGTACTATTACAGAATTTCCAAACTCAAAACAAACATCTCTGACCTTCCATTTAAAGCTAAGAAGTATCGCCTCCGTTTTGTCTATAGCTATTTCCAATTGGTGTTGTCGCATCCATTTTAAAATCTCTCTTAAGGTTATGTTGACAGTTTGGATCATGTCCTTTTTTGTTTTGTGCGTAGCTATGATTGCCAGGTCGTCGGCATAACATATGAGCTGTACACCATTTGGAACCGGTAGATCCATTACACTGTTATACAAGATATTCCATAAGATTGGTCCCAATATGGACCCTTGTGGGACACCTCCGAAAACCTCTTTTTCTCGATCTTTTTCTACTATTATTGTTCTATTACTAAGGTAGCTTCGTAGCAAATTAATTAAATATGCGCTTATGTTCCAAGTTTTTAGTTTTTTCATTAGTATCTCCCACGACGCACAGTTGAATGCATTTTTAATGTCCACCAGTATAAGGGCGTTATGTGTTCCTGGCTGCCTTCGTGCTATGTCTGTTATCCTGGCGATTGCATGTGTGGTTGATCTCCCCTTAGTAAATCCATATTGATTATTATGTAGTCCATCTTGTTTTTCATTAATTTCAATTTCCAGTCGGTTTTTTATTATTTTCTCAAAAATTTTTCCAATGGTATCTAGGAGACATATCGGACGGAATTTTGGTGGATCCATTTTATTTTTCTTGGGTTTATCTATTAACACTAGTTTGGCTCGTTTCCATTCTTCAGGGAAGCTCTGCTGTTGCAAAAAGCGGTTAAAAAATTGGGTGAAATAGCAGATGTTATCCATAATAACAGATTTAATGATTTCAGGTGGAAGATTATCAGGCCCTGGAGCCTTTTTTAGTTTTATTTTATTACAAGCATCTACTAGTTCCTCGGCTTGTAAGATGTCGCAGCTATTTATGACGGTTGGTATTGTTTCTTCAGGGGACCACGTCTGCCTTTCATGAACAAATAGAGTTTCGAATTGGTTCATCTTCTCTTCGGTTGTCAAGGATATTCTGGGAGGCATCTTTTTTAGCTAAGCACATATAATACGGTATCCTTCGCCGAATATGTTTTCTTGCAATTTATCACATAGGCTTTGCCAGGATTTTTCTTTTGCTCGTTTTATATCTAGTGTTAGATCTTTTTTAGCTACCTTGTACTCGGATCTATATTGCTCTCGTCGATTTGGGTCATTTGTAATTCGCTGGAATATTCTCCTTTTATGTTTAACTAATGCAATTTTTTCTTGTATACATATATCCCACCAGTATGGCATTTGATAATCTTCATTACATTTGACCATTGGGGTACTTTTATGATATGCTTGGCGTATTGTTTTTGTCATTGTATTGGCTGTTTTAATTAATGGAATAGCTTGAATAGTTTTTTTAAATTCTTCCTTAAGTCTTTGGATGTTTGTATCCCCATATTTTTTTTCTGCATTTCTTGATACCCTGGTATGTGTCTATTTCCGTTAGAATAAATTTATGCTCCGTAATATCAGGATCCTCCAAGACCTTCCACTTAGTGTTGGATTTAACTACTTTGTCGCATCCAATTGAAAGATCTATGTAGGAAGATCCGGTTGCCCTCACGAGCGTTGGGGATTCGCCGTCATTAAGGATGTTCAGTTGGTTCATCTCACACCACTCTAAGACTTCAGTGCCTCTTCTAGTTGTTTCAGTTCCTCCCCATACCGCGTGTTTAGCGTTCAGATCTCCTGTGATCAGCAGCCGTATGTGTGGATGCAATTGCCTCGTTTCTGTCACTAGATCTTGTAGCTCTTTTATATGTTCCTTAAATGATTCAATATCTATATTGGGACTTATGTATGTGGAAACTATTAGGATATTCTGATGTCGGATACTTACGAAGCATTTTCCAGACTTTTGCTCAAGAACTGAGAGGTTTGGGTTGACGTTAATTATCAGAGCGTCATTTGATTCCCCAGCGTAATTGTTTCTGCCACCAATAGCGCATATTCTTCTGTTTGGTTCCGTTATGCATATGACATCACATTTTTCAGTTGCGGCTACTGCTTTGGCCATATCGTGCACCGGGATACTTCTATTTGCATTTATTTGAAGTATTTTCATTTTAAGACTACGGGATAAGAGGTGAAATATAAAATATAAAATCAAAAATTAAAAATTAAAAATTAAAATTGAAGATATATTACAAGGACTACCGTAGATCATTACTTATCTCCATATTTCTTTTACCTCTCCTAGCGGCCGAGATTGCCCGTTTAAAGGCGATGCAAAGGCCTGAGCCCATTTTGTGTTCTTTGTTACACAGCATGCATCTAGCAGACTGGTTGCATTCTTTTGAATAGTGGCCTTCTTTTCCACAGTTCATGCACAGTGTACTCCTATCTGGTCCTTGGCATTCCCGAGAGTGGTGGTCGAAACCCCAACATCTGTAGCATCTAACTACGTCTATTTTTTCTTCCAGGCTGCATCTTGTTATTCCGACTTGTAGGTACTTAATTTCTTTTAATTTTTGGGCATGCTGTTTTTCTATCACTAAAGTTACTGCTATTGAGTTTCGGGCGTTTGGTCTTAGGCTACTTAATTTGTAGTCTTTCCCCTCTATTAGGCTTCCGGTTACTTCCTCGATTGACTCAATTATCTCTTCTTTGGTTGTGAGATTATCCATGCCTCGTATGTGAAGCACAGATTTGTCTTCAGATTGGGTGGCGCCTTTTACCTTGATATTTGTAATATTTATGTGTTCTTGTATGGATTGCTTTAGTTGTTTTAAAGTTTCACTATCTTTGTCGGTGGTAATTATTAGATCCCCGCTTTCGGTTTGTCGGATAGAGTGAATAATTTTTGCTTCTTTGCGGTTTTTAAGTCCAGATTTTATTTCTTTGACCATATCGCTATATTCCTTGTTCCCTTTTCCTATTATTAGGGCGGCGGTTTCTTTTTGTTGGCTTCTTTGCGGTTGCTTTCTAAATACTTTGGTAAGCAGATCCTTTTCCGTATTTGTGTAAATGGTAACCGATGTGTCTAAGCCGTGAAATATAGTTTCCACCATTTTCCTTAGTCTTATAATTCCTATCTTCTCTATTTTATGAATAGCTACGTTTTCTTCGTTTCTAGTTTCCTCCTTTAATTTAATTAGGCTATCCCAGAGCTCCCTTTCTTCATTTCCTTGATCTATTTTTATTATCTTTTGCAATGTAGTCTCCTTTTTTGTCCTAGTTTTAGTTGTTATGGTTTGTTCGAAGACCTCAAATGGTTCACTAGTTTCGGTGATTTCCGGGTATTTTTCTTTGAAAAGAGCCTGTATGCTTCTTTCCATCTTTTTATCTTCGGCGTTCACTAGAACAACTTTTACGGTTGACGCTTTGGTTTTTATTGGATTTCCTACTTTTATTTCTGTATTTGCAAATATATCAACCTCCCAAGTTTGTTCCGCTATCTTTGTCCATTCCGTATAAGAGGTTATGCCCTTTGGGTTAATTTTATTATGTTGATGTACTTCCCAAACGTTGGTTTGTGTGCCACTTTCCTTAGTTTCAGCGTTCTTCATTATTAGCATCTCGTTTATTTCCTCTATATCAATGCGATCCAGTAAGTTTTTTATTCTTTCTGCGCATTCTTTTAAATCTCTTCTTGTGTTCTGGTTTGCTTTTACTATGTCTGTTAGACATTTAACTTCTGCTTTTAGTTTGGTTAGCCTTCCTGTGGTTTCTGTCGTCCTTGGACTATTTCTTGGAGTATCTTCCCTTTTCCTCTTTGCTGGATTACTTTCTTCCTTCTCCTCCGCCGAAAGAATCTTTGGAGACTGGAGAAGTAGATTTTTTCTCTGTGTTTCTGTTGGAGATCTCGTGATACTGTTTCTCCTTGTGAAGTTCCTAAGTAGCTCTTGTTCAAACTCAAAATCAAACGGCTGATTGTCCCCCCCAGAATCCGTGGGACGGTCCTTTTTACAGGAGTGGGATTCCCCGGTATCTCCGGAACCCACCTGGGGTAATGTAATTTTTTTCGTTTTATCTTCCATTTTCTTTTGTATGCATTTTTAACCTACTGCCAGGTATTTAGGGTATCCTGTGTCGTTGCTGAGTCATCATCAATTAATCTGTTTTTTTTTTTTTTTGTTGAAGTGTGGAAGGATCCCTAGCCCTCGAAAACCTAATAGCGTCGGGATCGGAAATATCAAGAGTTGACCAAGAACGGTCGAGACAGAAAGCAGAGAGAGCCTCACCCCAAGTTCAGAGGAAGGATGGTGAGGGTGAAGAAAGAATAGTGAGTATAAAGGTAAGTCGTTTGAGCTGTCCTTAGCAGGCAGACATCCAACCTCGCTCGCTAAAATCGTTCGAGATTGGATGGCTGCCTGAGCCCCCTCCACCAACGACAAGGTCTAGCAGCTCCCCGAGGGGGAACCCAACCCAACCCAACCCAACCCAACCCAACCCAACCCAACCCAACCCAACCCCCCCATATAGAATTTTTCACCAAAAATTGATTTTTTTCGAAATCAAACTAAGTATACCAGCGTCTTATTTGGATCACCTAGATTACGAAAACACCGGGTTATAACAGGATCCGAGCAGAACTAAGGGAATGAGAGCACTTTGAAAATCCTGAAAAAGTCGTTTTCGACGTCCGTTTTTGAGGCCAAAAATGGGCATCAAAAATGCCATATCTCGGCTATCGTAAGAGCTACGACCTTGCGGATGGTCTCGTTGGATTCAGAATGACGAAACTAAGACAAAACCGTTGGAATTTTCCCGATAGCTCCCATAGAAGCCGAGATATCGACCTTCAAAGTTTGGGTTTTTTCATTTTTCGGGTATACCCCCCCGTATCGAATTTTTCACCAAAAATTGATTTTTTTCGAAATCAAACTAAATATACCAGCGTCTTATTTGGATCACCTAGATTACGAAAACACCGGGTTATAACAGGATCCGAGCAGAACTAAGGGAATGAGAGCACTTTGAAAATCCTGAAAAAGTCGTTTTCGACGTCCGTTTTTGAGGCCAAAAATGGGCATCAAAAATGCCATATCTCGGCTATCGTAAGAGCTACGACCTTGCGGATGGTCTCGTTGGATTCAGAATGACAAAACTAAGACAAAGCCGTTGGAATTTTCCCGATAGCTCCCATAGAAGCCGAGATATCGACCTTCAAAGTTTGGGTTTTTTCATTTTTCGGGTATACCCCCCCGTATCGAATTTTTCACCAAAAATTGATTTTTTTCGAAATCAAACTAAGTATACCAGCGTCTTATTTGGATCACCTAGATTACGAAAACACCGGGTTATAACAGGATCCGAGCAGAACTAAGGGAATGAGAGCACTTTGAAAATCCTGAAAAAGTCGTTTTCGACGTCCGTTTTTGAGGCCAAAAATGGGCATCAAAAATGCCATATCTCGGCTATCGTAAGAGCTACGACCTTGCGGATGGTCTCGTTGGATTCAGAATGACGAAACTAAGACAAAACCGTTGGAATTTTCCCGATAGCTCCCATAGAAGCCGAGATATCGACCTTCAAAGTTTGGGTTTTTTCATTTTTCGGGTATACCCCCCCGTATCGAATTTTTCACCAAAAATTGATTTTTTTCGAAATCAAACTAAGTATACCAGCGTCTTATTTTGATCACCTAGATTACGAAAACACCGGGTTATAACAGGATCCGAGCAGAACTAAGGGAATGAGAGCACTTTGAAAATCCTGAAAAAGTCGTTTTCGACGTCCGTTTTTGAGGCCAAAAATGGGCATCAAAAATGCCATATCTCGGCTATCGTAAGAGCTACGACCTTGCGGATGGTCTCGTTGGATTCAGAATGACGAAACTAAGACAAAACCGTTGGAATTTTCCCGATAGCTCCCATAGAAGCCGAGATATCGACCTTCAAAGTTTGGGTTTTTTCATTTTTCGGGTATACCCCCCCGTATCGAATTTTTCACCAAAAATTGATTTTTTTCGAAATCAAACTAAGTATACCAGCGTCTTATTTTGATCACCTAGATTACGAAAACACCGGGTTATAACAGGATCCGAGTAGAACTAAGGGAATGAGAGCACTTTGAAAATCCTGAAAAAGTCGTTTTCGACGTCCGTTTTTGAGGCCAAAAATGGGCATCAAAAATGCCATATCTCGGCTATCGTAAGAGCTACGACCTTGCGGATGGTCTCGTTGGATTCAGAATGACGAAACTAAGACAAAACCGTTGGAATTTTCCCGATAGCTCCCATAGAAGCCGAGATATCGACCTTCAAAGTTTGGGTTTTTTCATTTTTCGGGTATACCCCCCCGTATCGAATTTTTCACCAAAAATTGATTTTTTTCGAAATCAAACTAAGTATACCAGCGTCTTATTTGGATCACCTAGATTACGAAAACACCGGGTTATAACAGGATCCGAGTAGAACTAAGGGAATGAGAGCACTTTGAAAATCCTGAAAAAGTCGTTTTCGACGTCCGTTTTTGAGGCCAAAAATGGGCATCAAAAATGCCATATCTCGGCTATCGTAAGAGCTACGACCTTGCGGATGGTCCCGTTGGATTCAGAATGACGAAACTAAGACAAAACCGTTGGAATTTTCCCGATAGCTCCCATAGAAGCCGAGATATCGACCTTCAAAGTTTGGGTTTTTTCATTTTTCGGGTATACCCCCCCGTATCGAATTTTTCACCAAAAATTGATTTTTTTCGAAATCAAACTAAGTATACCAGCGTCTTATTTGGATCACCTAGATTACGAAAACACCGGGTTATAACAGGATCCGAGCAGAACTAAGGGAATGAGAGCACTTTGAAAATCCTGAAAAAGTCGTTTTCGACGTCCGTTTTTGAGGCCAAAAATGGGCATCAAAAATGCCATATCTCGGCTATCGTAAGAGCTACGACCTTGCGGATGGTCTCGTTGGATTCAGAATGACGAAACTAAGACAAAACCGTTGGAATTTTCCCGATAGCTCCCATAGAAGCCGAGATATCGACCTTCAAAGTTTGGGTTTTTTCATTTTTCGGGTATACCCCCCCGTATCGAATTTTTCACCAAAAATTGATTTTTTTCGAAATCAAACTAAGTATACCAGCGTCTTATTTTGATCACCTAGATTACGAAAACACCGGGTTATAACAGGATCCGAGCAGAACTAAGGGAATGAGAGCACTTTGAAAATCCTGAAAAAGTCGTTTTCGACGTCCGTTTTTGAGGCCAAAAATGGGCATCAAAAATGCCATATCTCGGCTATCGTAAGAGCTACGACCTTGCGGATGGTCTCGTTGGATTCAGAATGACGAAACTAAGACAAAACCGTTGGAATTTTCCCGATAGCTCCCATAGAAGCCGAGATATCGACCTTCAAAGTTTGGGTTTTTTCATTTTTCGGGTATACCCCCCCGTATCGAATTTTTCACCAAAAATTGATTTTTTTCGAAATCAAACTAAGTATACCAGCGTCTTATTTTGATCACCTAGATTACGAAAACACCGGGTTATAACAGGATCCGAGTAGAACTAAGGGAATGAGAGCACTTTGAAAATCCTGAAAAAGTCGTTTTCGACGTCCGTTTTTGAGGCCAAAAATGGGCATCAAAAATGCCATATCTCGGCTATCGTAAGAGCTACGACCTTGCGGATGGTCTCGTTGGATTCAGAATGACGAAACTAAGACAAAACCGTTGGAATTTTCCCGATAGCTCCCATAGAAGCCGAGATATCGACCTTCAAAGTTTGGGTTTTTTCATTTTTCGGGTATACCCCCCCGTATCGAATTTTTCACCAAAAATTGATTTTTTTCGAAATCAAACTAAGTATACCAGCGTCTTATTTGGATCACCTAGATTACGAAAACACCGGGTTATAACAGGATCCGAGCAGAACTAAGGGAATGAGAGCACTTTGAAAATCCTGAAAAAGTCGTTTTCGACGTCCGTTTTTGAGGCCAAAAATGGGCATCAAAAATGCCATATCTCGGCTATCGTAAGAGCTACGACCTTGCGGATGGTCTCGTTGGATTCAGAATGACGAAACTAAGACAAAACCGTTGGAATTTTCCCGATAGCTCCCATTGAAGCCGAGATATCGACCTTCAAAGTTTGGGTTTTTTCATTTTTCGGGTATACCCCCCCGTATCGAATTTTTCACCAAAAATTGATTATTTTCGAAATCAAACTAAGTATACCAGCGTCTTATTTTGATCACCTAGATTACGAAAACACCGGGTTATAACAGGATCCGAGTAGAACTAAGGGAATGAGAGCACTTTGAAAATCCTGAAAAAGTCGTTTTCGACGTCCGTTTTTGAGGCCAAAAATGGGCATCAAAAATGCCATATCTCGGCAATCGTAAGAGCTACGACCTTGCGGATGGTCTCGTTAGATTCAGAATGACGAAACTAAGACAAAACCGTTGGAATTTTCCCGATAGCTCCCATAGAAGCCGAGATATCGACCTTCAAAGTTTGGGTTTTTTCATTTTTCGGGTATACCCCCCCGTATCGAATTTTTCACCAAAAATTGATTTTTTTCGAAATCAAACTAAGTATACCAGCGTCTTATTTGGATCACCTAGATTACGAAAACACCGGGTTATAACAGGATCCGAGCAGAACTAAGGGAATGAGAGCACTTTGAAAATCCTGAAAAAGTCGTTTTCGACGTCCGTTTTTGAGGCCAAAAATGGGCATCAAAAATGCCATATCTCGGCTATCGTAAGAGCTACGACCTTGCGGATGGTCTCGTTGGATTCAGAATGACAAAACTAAGACAAAACCGTTGGAATTTTCCCGATAGCTCCCATAGAAGCCGAGATATCGACCTTCAAAGTTTGGGTTTTTTCATTTTTCGGGTATACCCCCCCGTATCGAATTTTTCACCAAAAATTGATTTTTTTCGAAATCAAACTAAGTATACCAGCGTCTTATTTTGATCACCTAGATTACGAAAACACCGGGTTATAACAGGATCCGAGCAGAACTAAGGGAATGAGAGCACTTTGAAAATCCTGAAAAAGTCGTTTTCGACGTCCGTTTTTGAGGCCAAAAATGGGCATCAAAAATGCCATATCTCGGCTATCGTAAGAGCTACGACCTTGCGGATGGTCTCGTTGGATTCAGAATGACGAAACTAAGACAAAACCGTTGGAATTTTCCCGATAGCTCCCATAGAAGCCGAGATATCGACCTTCAAAGTTTGGGTTTTTTCATTTTTCGGGTATACCCCCCCGTATCGAATTTTTCACCAAAAATTGATTTTTTTCGAAATCAAACTAAGTATACCAGCGTCTTATTTGGATCACCTAGATTACGAAAACACCGGGTTATAACAGGATCCGAGCAGAACTAAGGGAATGAGAGCACTTTGAAAATCCTGAAAAAGTCGTTTTCGACGTCCGTTTTTGAGGCCAAAAATGGGCATCAAAAATGCCATATCTCGGCTATCGTAAGAGCTACGACCTTGCGGATGGTCTCGTTGGATTCAGAATGACGAAACTAAGACAAAACCGTTGGAATTTTCCCGATAGCTCCCATAGAAGCCGAGATATCGACCTTCAAAGTTTGGGTTTTTTCATTTTTCGGGTATACCCCCCCGTATCGAATTTTTCACCAAAAATTGATTTTTTTCGAAATCAAACTAAGTATACCAGCGTCTTATTTTGAT
The DNA here is from genome assembly GCF_022605725.1 of Anthonomus grandis grandis. NCBI lineage: Eukaryota > Metazoa > Arthropoda > Insecta > Coleoptera > Curculionidae > Anthonomus > Anthonomus grandis. The sequence continues at coordinate 24,901 of NW_026088549.1, read as the reverse complement.
CACCTAGATTACGAAAACACCGGGTTATAACAGGATCCGAGTAGAACTAAGGGAATGAGAGCACTTTGAAAATCCTGAAAAAGTCGTTTTCGACGTCCGTTTTTGAGGCCAAAAATGGGCATCAAAAATGCCATATCTCGGCTATCGTAAGAGCTACGACCTTGCGGATGGTCTCGTTGGATTCAGAATGACGAAACTAAGACAAAACCGTTGGAATTTTCCCGATAGCTCCCATAGAAGCCGAGATATCGACCTTCAAAGTTTGGGTTTTTTCATTTTTCGGGTATACCCCCCCGTATCGAATTTTTCACCAAAAATTGATTTTTTTCGAAATCAAACTAAGTATACCAGCGTCTTATTTGGATCACCTAGATTACGAAAACACCGGGTTATAACAGGATCCGAGCAGAACTAAGGGAATGAGAGCACTTTGAAAATCCTGAAAAAGTCGTTTTCGACGTCCGTTTTTGAGGCCAAAAATGGGCATCAAAAATGCCATATCTCGGCTATCGTAAGAGCTACGACCTTGCGGATGGTCTCGTTGGATTCAGAATGACGAAACTAAGACAAAACCGTTGGAATTTTCCCGATAGCTCCCATAGAAGCCGAGATATCGACCTTCAAAGTTTGGGTTTTTTCATTTTTCGGGTATACCCCCCCGTATCGAATTTTTCACCAAAAATTGATTTTTTTCGAAATCAAACTAAGTATACCAGCGTCTTATTTTGATCACCTAGATTACGAAAACACCGGGTTATAACAGGATCCGAGTAGAACTAAGGGAATGAGAGCACTTTGAAAATCCTGAAAAAGTCGTTTTCGACGTCCGTTTTTGAGGCCAAAAATGGGCATCAAAAATGCCATATCTCGGCTATCGTAAGAGCTACGACCTTGCGGATGGTCTCGTTGGATTCAGAATGACGAAACTAAGACAAAACCGTTGGAATTTTCCCGATAGCTCCCATAGAAGCCGAGATATCGACCTTCAAAGTTTGGGTTTTTTCATTTTTCGGGTATACCCCCCCGTATCGAATTTTTCACCAAAAATTGATTTTTTTCGAAATCAAACTAAGTATACCAGCGTCTTATTTTGATCACCTAGATTACGAAAACCCGGGTTATAACAGGATCCGAGCAGAACTAAGGGAATGAGAGCACTTTGAAAATCCTGAAAAAGTCGTTTTCGACGTCCGTTTTTGAGGCCAAAAATGGGCATCAAAAATGCCATATCTCGGCTATCGTAAGAGCTACGACCTTGCGGATGGTCTCGTTGGATTCAGAATGACGAAACTAAGACAAAACCGTTGGAATTTTCCCGATAGCTCCCATAGAAGCCGAGATATCGACCTTCAAAGTTTGGGTTTTTTCATTTTTCGGGTATACCCCCCCGTATCGAATTTTTCACCAAAAATTGATTTTTTTCGAAATCAAACTAAGTATACCAGCGTCTTATTTTGATCACCTAGATTACGAAAACACCGGGTTATAACAGGATCCGAGTAGAACTAAGGGAATGAGAGCACTTTGAAAATCCTGAAAAAGTCGTTTTCGACGTCCGTTTTTGAGGCCAAAAATGGGCATCAAAAATGCCATATCTCGGCTATCGTAAGAGCTACGACCTTGCGGATGGTCTCGTTGGATTCAGAATGACGAAACTAAGACAAAACCGTTGGAATTTTCCCGATAGCTCCCATAGAAGCCGAGATATCGACCTTCAAAGTTTGGGTTTTTTCATTTTTCGGGTATACCCCCCCGTATCGAATTTTTCACCAAAAATTGATTTTTTTCGAAATCAAACTAAGTATACCAGCGTCTTATTTGGATCACCTAGATTACGAAAACACCGGGTTATAACAGGATCCGAGCAGAACTAAGGGAATGAGAGCACTTTGAAAATCCTGAAAAAGTCGTTTTCGACGTCCGTTTTTGAGGCCAAAAATGGGCATCAAAAATGCCATTCAAAATTTGGGTTTTTTCATTTTTCGGGTATACCCCCCCGTATCGAATTTTTCACCAAAAATTGATTTTTTTCGAAATCAAACTAAGTATACCAGCGTCTTATTTGGATCACCTAGATTACGAAAACACCGGGTTATAACAGGATCCGAGCAGAACTAAGGGAATGAGAGCACTTTGAAAATCCTGAAAAAGTCGTTTTCGACGTCCGTTTTTGAGGCCAAAAATGGGCATCAAAAATGCCATATCTCGGCTATCGTAAGAGCTACGACCTTGCGGATGGTCTCGTTGGATTCAGAATGACGAAACTAAGACAAAACCGTTGGAATTTTCCCGATAGCTCCCATAGAAGCCGAGATATCGACCTTCAAAGTTTGGGTTTTTTCATTTTTCGGGTATACCCCCCCGTATCGAATTTTTCACCAAAAATTGATTTTTTTCGAAATCAAACTAAATATACCAGCGTCTTATTTGGATCACCTAGATTACGAAAACACCGGGTTATAACAGGATCCGAGCAGAACTAAGGGAATGAGAGCACTTTGAAAATCCTGAAAAAGTCGTTTTCGACGTCCGTTTTTGAGGCCAAAAATGGGCATCAAAAATGCCATATCTCGGCTATCGTAAGAGCTACGACCTTGCGGATGGTCTCGTTGGATTCAGAATGACGAAACTAAGACAAAACCGGTGGAATTTTCCCGATAGCTCCCATAGAAGCCGAGATATCGACCTTCAAAGTTTGGGTTTTTTCATTTTTCGGGTATACCCCCCCGTATCGAATTTTTCACCAAAAATTGATTTTTTTCGAAATCAAACTAAGTATACCAGCGTCTTATTTGGATCACCTAGATTACGAAAACACCGGGTTATAACAGGATCCGAGCAGAACTAAGGGAATGAGAGCACTTTGAAAATCCTGAAAAAGTCGTTTTCGACGTCCGTTTTTGAGGCCAAAAATGGGCATCAAAAATGCCATATCTCGGCTATCGTAAGAGCTACGACCTTGCGGATGGTCTCGTTGGATTCAGAATGACGAAACTAAGACAAAACCGGTGGAATTTTCCCGATAGCTCCCATAGAAGCCGAGATATCGACCTTCAAAGTTTGGGTTTTTTCATTTTTCGGGTATACCCCCCCGTATCGAATTTTTCACCAAAAATTGATTTTTTTCGAAATCAAACTAAGTATACCAGCGTCTTATTTTGATCACCTAGATTACGAAAACACCGGGTTATAACAGGATCCGAGCAGAACTAAGGGAATGAGAGCACTTTGAAAATCCTGAAAAAGTCGTTTTCGACGTCCGTTTTTGAGGCCAAAAATGGGCATCAAAAATGCCATATCTCGGCTATCGTAAGAGCTACGACCTTGCGGATGGTCTCGTTGGATTCAGAATGACGAAACTAAGACAAAACCGTTGGAATTTTCCCGATAGCTCCCATAGAAGCCGAGATATCGACCTTCAAAGTTTGGGTTTTTTCATTTTTCGGGTATACCCCCCCGTATCGAATTTTTCACCAAAAACTGATTTTTTTCGAAATCAAACTAAGTATACCAGCGTCTTATTTTGATCACCTAGATTACGAAAACACCGGGTTATAACAGGATCCGAGTAGAACTAAGGGAATGAGAGCACTTTGAAAATCCTGAAAAAGTCGTTTTCGACGTCCGTTTTTGAGGCCAAAAATGGGCATCAAAAATGCCATATCTCGGCTATCGTAAGAGCTACGACCTTGCGGATGGTCTCGTTGGATTCAGAATGACGAAACTAAGACAAAACCGTTGAAATTTTCCCGATAGCTCCCATAGAAGCCGAGATATCGACCTTCAAAGTTTGGGTTTTTTCATTTTTCGGGTATACCCCCCCGTATCGAATTTTTCACCAAAAATTGATTTTTTTCGAAATCAAACTAAGTATACCAGCGTCTTATTTGGATCACCTAGATTACGAAAACACCGGGTTATAACAGGATCCGAGCAGAACTAAGGGAATGAGAGCACTTTGAAAATCCTGAAAAAGTCGTTTTCGACGTCCGTTTTTGAGGCCAAAAATGGGCATCAAAAATGCCATATCTCGGCTATCGTAAGAGCTACGACCTTGCGGATGGTCCCGTTGGATTCAGAATGACGAAACTAAGACAAAACCGTTGGAATTTTCCCGATAGCTCCCATAGAAGCCGAGATATCGACCTTCAAAGTTTGGGTTTTTTCATTTTTCGGGTATACCCCCCCGTATCGAATTTTTCACCAAAAATTGATTTTTTTCGAAATCAAACTAAGTATACCAGCGTCTTATTTGGATCACCTAGATTACGAAAACACCGGGTTATAACAGGATCCGAGCAGAACTAAGGGAATGAGAGCACTTTGAAAATCCTGAAAAAGTCGTTTTCGACGTCCGTTTTTGAGGCCAAAAATGGGCATCAAAAATGCCATTCAAAATTTGGGTTTTTTCATTTTTCGGGTATACCCCCCCGTATCGAATTTTTCACCAAAAATTGATTTTTTTCGAAATCAAACTAAGTATACCAGCGTCTTATTTGGATCACCTAGATTACGAAAACACCGGGTTATAACAGGATCCGAGCAGAACTAAGGGAATGAGAGCACTTTGAAAATCCTGAAAAAGTCGTTTTCGACGTCCGTTTTTGAGGCCAAAAATGGGCATCAAAAATGCCATATCTCGGCTATCGTAAGAGCTACGACCTTGCGGATGGTCTCGTTGGATTCAGAATGACGAAACTAAGACAAAACCGGTGGAATTTTCCCGATAGCTCCCATAGAAGCCGAGATATCGACCTTCAAAGTTTGGGTTTTTTCATTTTTCGGGTATACCCCCCCGTATCGAATTTTTCACCAAAAATTGATTTTTTTCGAAATCAAACTAAGTATACCAGCGTCTTATTTTGATCACCTAGATTACTAAAACACCGGGTTATAACAGGATCCGAGCAGAACTAAGGGAATGAGAGCACTTTGAAAATCCTGAAAAAGTCGTTTTCGACGTCCGTTTTTGAGGCCAAAAATGGGCATCAAAAATGCCATATCTCGGCTATCGTAAGAGCTACGACCTTGCGGATGGTCTCGTTGGATTCAGAATGACGAAACTAAGACAAAACCGTTGGAATTTTCCCGATAGCTCCCATAGAAGCCGAGATATCGACCTTCAAAGTTTGGGTTTTTTCATTTTTCGGGTATACCCCCCCGTATCGAATTTTTCACCAAAAACTGATTTTTTTCGAAATCAAACTAAGTATACCAGCGTCTTATTTTGATCACCTAGATTACGAAAACACCGGGTTATAACAGGATCCGAGTAGAACTAAGGGAATGAGAGCACTTTGAAAATCCTGAAAAAGTCGTTTTCGACGTCCGTTTTTGAGGCCAAAAATGGGCATCAAAAATGCCATATCTCGGCTATCGTAAGAGCTACGACCTTGCGGATGGTCTCGTTGGATTCAGAATGACGAAACTAAGACAAAACCGTTGGAATTTTCCCGATAGCTCCCATAGAAGCCGAGATATCGACCTTCAAAGTTTGGGTTTTTTCATTTTTCGGGTATACCCCCCCGTATCGAATTTTTCACCAAAAATTGATTTTTTTCGAAATCAAACTAAGTATACCAGCGTCTTATTTGGATCACCTAGATTACGAAAACACCGGGTTATAACAGGATCCGAGCAGAACTAAGGGAATGAGAGCACTTTGAAAATCATGAAAAAGTCGTTTTCGACGTCCGTTTTTGAGGCCAAAAATGGGCATCAAAAATGCCATATCTCGGCTATCGTAAGAGCTACGACCTTGCGGATGGTCTCGTTGGATTCAGAATGACGAAACTAAGACAAAACCGTTGGAATTTTCCCGCTAGCTCCCATAGAAGCCGAGATATCGACCTTCAAAATTTGGGTTTTTTCATTTTTCGGGTATACCCCCCCGTATCGAATTTTTCACCAAAAATTGATTTTTTTCGAAATCAAACTAAGTATACCAGCGTCTTATTTGGATCACCTAGATTACGAAAACACCGGGTTATAACAGGATCCGAGCAGAACTAAGGGAATGAGAGCACTTTGAAAATCCTGAAAAAGTCGTTTTCGACGTCCGTTTTTGAGGCCAAAAATGGGCATCAAAAATGCCATATCTCGGCTATCGTAAGAGCTACGACCTTGCGGATGGTCTCGTTGGATTCAGAATGACGAAACTAAGAAAAAACCGTTGGAATTTTCCCGATAGCTCCCATAGAAGCCGAGATATCGACCTTCAAAGTTTGGGTTTTTTCATTTTTCGGGTATACCCCCCCGTATCAAATTTTTTCACCAAAAATTGATTTTTTTCGAAATCAAACTAAGTATACCAGAGTCTTATTTGGATCACCTAGATTACGAAAACACCGGGTTATAACAGGATCCGAGCAGAACTAAGGGAATGAGAGCACTTTGAAAATCCTGAAAAAGTCGTTTTCGACGTCCGTTTTTGAGGCCAAAAATGGGCATCAAAAATGCCATATCTCGGCTATCGTAAGAGCTACGACCTTGCGGATGGTCTCGTTGGATTCAGAATGACGAAACTAAGACAAAACCGTTGGAATTTTCCCGATAGCTCCCATAGAAGCCGAGATATCGACCTTCAAAGTTTGGGTTTTTTCATTTTTCGGGTATACCCCCCCGTATCGAATTTTTCACCAAAAATTGATTTTTTTCGAAATCAAACTAAGTATACCAGCGTCTTATTTGGATCACCTAGATTACGAAAACACCGGGTTATAACAGGATTCGAGCATAACTAAGGGAATGAGAGCACTTTGAAAATCCTGAAAGAGTCGTTTTCGACGTCCGTTTTTGAGGCCAAAAATGGGCATCAAAAATGCCATATCTTGGCTATCGTAAGAGCTACGACCTTGCGGATGGTCTCGTTGGATTTAGAATGACGAAACTAAGACAAAACCGTTGGAATTTTCCCGATAGCTCCCATAGAAGCCGAGATACCGACCTTCAAAGTTTGGGTTTTTTCATTTTTCGGGTATACCCCCCCGTATCAAATTTTTTCACCAAAAATTGATTTTTTTCGAAATTAAACTAAGTATACCAGCGTCTTATTTGGATCACCTAGATTACGAAAACACCGGGTTATAACAGGATCCGAGCAGAACTAAGGGAATGAGAGCACTTTGAAAATCCTGAAAAAGTCGTTTTCGACGTCCGTTTTTGAGGCCAAAAATGGGCATCAAAAATGCCATATCTCGGCTATCGTAAGAGCTACGACCTTGCGGATGGTCTCGTTGGATTCAGAATGACGAAACTAAGAAAAAACCGTTGGAATTTTCCCGATAGCTCCCATAGAAGCCGAGATATCGACCTTCAAAGTTTGGGTTTTTTCATTTTTCGGGTATACCCCCCCGTATCAAATTTTTTCACCAAAAATTGATTTTTTTCGAAATCAAACTAAGTATACCAGCGTCTTATTTGGATCACCTAGATTACGAAAACACCGGGTTATAACAGGATCCGAGCAGAACTAAAGGAATGAGAGCACTTTGAAAATCCTGAAAAAGTCGTTTTCGACGTCCGTTTTTGAGGCCAAAAATGGGCATCAAAAATGCCATATCTCGGCTATCGTAAGAGCTACGACCTTGCGGATGGTCTCGTTGGATTCAGAATGACGAAACTAAGACAAAACCGTTGGAATTTTCCCGATAGCTCCCATAGAAGCCGAGATATCGACCTTCAAAGTTTGGGTTTTTTCATTTTTCGGGTATACCCCCCCGTATCGAATTTTTCACCAAAAATTGATTTTTTTCGAAATCAAACTAAGTATACCAGCGTCTTATTTGGATCACCTAGATTACGAAAACACCGGGTTATAACAGGATTCGAGCATAACTAAGGGAATGAGAGCACTTTGAAAATCCTGAAAGAGTCGTTTTCGACGTCCGTTTTTGAGGCCAAAAATGGGCATCAAAAATGCCATATCTTGGCTATCGTAAGAGCTACGACCTTGCGGATGGTCTCGTTGGATTCAGAGTGACGAAACTAAGACAAAACCGTTGGAATTTTCCCGATAGCTCCCATAGAAGCCGAGATATCGACCTTCAAAATTTGGGTTTTTTCATTTTTCGGGTATACCCCCCCGTATCGAATTTTTCACCAAAAATTGATTTTTTTCGAAATCAAACTAAGTATACCAGCGTCTTATTTGGATCACCTAGATTACGAAAACACCGGGTTATAACAGGATCCGAGCAGAACTAAGGGAATGAGAGCACTTTGAAAATCCTGAAAAAGTCGTTTTCGACGTCCGTTTTTGAGGCCAAAAATGGGCATCAAAAATGCCATATCTCGGCTATCGTAAGAGCTACGACCTTGCGGATGGTCTCGTTGGATTCAGAATGACGAAACTAAGACAAAACCGTTGGAATTTTCCCGATAGCTCCCATAGAAGCCGAGATATCGACCTTCAAAGTTTGGGTTTTTTCATTTTTCGGGTATACCCCCCCGTATCGAATTTTTTCAGGAAAAATTGATTTTTTTCGAAATCAAACTAAGTATACCAGCGTCTTATTTGGGTCACCTAGATTACGAAAACACCGGGTTATAACAGGATCCGAGCAGAACTAAGGGAATGAGAGCACTTTGAAAATCCTGAAAAAGTCGTTTTCGACGTCCGTTTTTGAGGCCAAAAATGGGCATCAAAAATGCCATATCTCGGCTATCGTAAGAGCTACGACCTTGCGGATGGTTTCGTTGGATTTAGATTGACGAAACTAAGACAAAACCGTTGGAATTTTCCCGATAGCTCCCATAGAAGCCGAGATATCGACCTTCAAAGTTTGGGTTTTTTCAGTTTTCGGGTATACCCCCCCGTATCGAATTTTTTCAGGAAAAATTGATTTTTTTCGAAATCAAACTAAGTATTCCGGCGTTTTATTTGGGTCACCTAGATTACGAAAACACCGGGTTATAACAGGATCCGAGCAGAACTAAGGGAATGAGAGCACTTTGAAAATCCTGAAAAAGTCGTTTTCGACGTCCGTTTTTGAGGCCAAAAATGGGCATCAAAAATGCCATATCTCGGCTATCGTAAGAGCTACGACCTTGCGGATGGTTTCGTTGGATTTAGATTGACGAAACTAAGACAAAACCGTTGGAATTTTCCCGATAGCTCCCATAGAAGCCGAGATATCGACCTTCAAAGTTTGGGTTTTTTCATTTTTCGGGTATACCCCCCCGTATCGAATTTTTCACCAAAAATTGATTTTTTTCGAAATCAAACTAAGTATACCAGCGTCTTATTTGGGTCACCTAGATTACGAAAACACCGGGTTATAACAGGATCCGAGCAGAACTAAGGGAATGAGAGCACTTTGAAAATCCTGAAAAAGTCGTTTTCGACGTCCGTTTTTGAGGCCAAAAATGGGCATCAAAAATGCCATATCTTGGCTATCGTAAGAGCTACGACCTTGCGGATGGTCTCGTTGGATTTAGAATGACGAAACTAAGACAAAACCGTTGGAATTTTCCCGATAGCTCCCATAGAAGCCGAGATATCGACCTTCAAAGTTTGGGTTTTTTCATTTTTCGGGTATACCCCCCCGTATCAAATTTTTTCACCAAAAATTGATTTTTTTCGAAATTAAACTAAGTATACCAGCGTCTTATTTGGATCACCTAGATTACGAAAACACCGGGTTATAACAGGATCCGAGCAGAACTAAGGGAATGAGAGCACTTTGAAAATCCTGAAAAAGTCGTTTTCGACGTCCGTTTTTGAGGCCAAAAATGGGCATCAAAAATGCCATATCTCGGCTATCGTAAGAGCTACGACCTTGCGGATGGTTTCGTTGGATTTAGATTGACGAAACTAAGACAAAACCGTTGGAATTTTCCCGATAGCTCCCATAGAAGCCGAGATATCGACCTTCAAAGTTTGGGTTTTTTCATTTTTCGGGTATACCCCCCCGTATCGAATTTTTTCAGGAAAAATTGATTTTTTTCGAAATCAAACTAAGTATACCAGCGTTTTATTTGGGTCACCTAGATTACGAAAACACCGGGTTATAACAGGATCCGAGCAGAACTAAGGGAATGAGAGCACTTTGAAAATCCTGAAAAAGTCGTTTTCGACGTCCGTTTTTGAGGCCAAAAATGGGCATCAAAAATGCCATATCTCGGCTATCGTAAGAGCTACGACCTTGCGGATGGTTTCGTTGGATTTAGATTGACGAAACTAAGACAAAACCGTTGGAATTTTCCCGATAGCTCCCATAGAAGCCGAGATATCGACCTACAAAGTTTGGGTTTTTTCATTTTTCGGGTATACCCCCCCGTATCGAATTTTTTCAGCAAAAATTGATTTTTTTCGAAATCAAACTAAGTATACCAGCGTCTTATTTGGGTCACCTAGATTACGAAAACACCGGGTTATAACAGGATCCGAGCAGAACTAAGGGAATGAGAGCACTTTGAAAATCCTGAAAAAGTCGTTTTCGACGTCCGTTTTTGAGGCCAAAAATGGGCATCAAAAATGCCATATCTCGGCTATCGTAAGAGCTACGACCTTGCGGATGGTCTCGTTGGATTCAGAATGACGAAACTAAGACAAAACCGTTGGAATTTTCCCGATAGCTCCCATAGAAGCCGAGATATCGACCTTCAAAGTTTGGGTTTTTTCATTTTTCGGGTATACCCCCCCGTATCGAATTTTTTCAGGAAAAATTGATTTTTTTCGAAATCAAACTAAGTATACCAGCGTCTTATTTGGGTCACCTAGATTACGAAAACACCGGGTTATAACAGGATCCGAGCAGAACTAAGGGAATGAGAGCACTTTGAAAATCCTGAAAAAGTCGTTTTCGACGTCCGTTTTTAAGGCCAAAAATGGGCATCAAAAATGCCATATCTCGGCTATCGTAAGAGCTACGACCTTGCGGATGGTTTCGTTGGATTTAGATTAACGAAACTAAGACAAAACCGTTGGAATTTTCCCGATAGCTCCCATAGAAGCCGAGATATCGACCTTCAAAGTTTGGGTTTTTTCATTTTTCGGGTATACCCCCCCGTATCGAATTTTTTCAGGAAAAATTGATTTTTTTCGAAATCAAACTAAGTATACCAGCGTCTTATTTGGGTCACCTAGATTACGAAAACACCGGGTTATAACAGGATCCGAGCAGAACTAAGGGAATGAGAGCACTTTGAAAATCCTGAAAAAGTCGTTTTCGACGTCCGTTTTTGAGGCCAAAAATGGGCATCAAAAATGCCATATCTCGGCTATCGTAAGAGCTACGACCTTGCGGATGGTTTCGTTGGATTTAGATTGACGAAACTAAGACAAAACCGTTGGAATTTTCCCGATAGCTCCCATAGAAGCCGAGATATCGACCTTCAAAGTTTGGGTTTTTTCATTTTTCGGGTATACCCCCCCGTATCGAATTTTTTCAGGAAAAATTGATTTTTTTCGAAATCAAACTAAGTATACCAGCGTTTTATTTGGGTCACCTAGATTACGAAAACACCGGGTTATAACAGGATCCGAGCAGAACTAAGGGAATGAGAGCACTTTGAAAATCCTGAAAAAGTCGTTTTCGACGTCCGTTTTTGAGGCCAAAAATGGGCATCAAAAATGCCATATCTCGGCTATCGTAAGAGCTACGACCTTGCGGATGGTTTCGTTGGATTTAGATTGACGAAACTAAGACAAAACCGTTGGAATTTTCCCGATAGCTCCCATAGAAGCCGAGATATCGACCTTCAAAATTTGGGTTTTTTCATTTTTCGGGTATACCCCCCCGTATCGAATTTTTTCAGCAAAAATTGATTTTTTTCGAAATCAAACTAAGTATACCAGCGTCTTATTTGGGTCACCTAGATTACGAAAACACCGGGTTATAACAGGATCCGAGCAGAACTAAGGGAATGAGAGCACTTTGAAAATCCTGAAAAAGTCGTTTTCGACGTCCGTTTTTGAGGCCAAAAATGGGCATCAAAAATGCCATATCTCGGCTATCGTAAGAGCTACGACCTTGCGGATGGTTTCGTTGGATTTAGATTGACGAAACTAAGACAAAACCGTTGGAATTTTCCCGATAGCTCCCATAGAAGCCGAGATATCGACCTTCAAAGTTTGGGTTTTTTCATTTTTCGGGTATACCCCCCCGTATCGAATTTTTTCAGGAAAAATTGATTTTTTTCGAAATCAAACTAAGTATACCAGCGTTTTATTTGGGTCACCTAGATTACGAAAACACCGGGTTATAACAGGATCCGAGCAGAACTAAGGGAATGAGAGCACTTTGAAAATCCTGAAAAAGTCGTTTTCGACGTCCGTTTTTAAGGCCAAAAATGGGCATCAAAAATGCCATATCTCGGCTATCGTAAGAGCTACGACCTTGCGGATGGTTTCGTTGGATTTAGATTGACGAAACTAAGACAAAACCGTTGGAATTTTCCCGATAGCTCCCATAGAAGCCGAGATATCGACCTTCAAAGTTTGGGTTTTTTCATTTTTCGGGTATACCCCCCCGTATCGAATTTTTTCAGGAAAAATTGATTTTTTTCGAAATCAAACTAAGTATACCAGCGTTTTATTTGGGTCACCTAGATTACGAAAACACCGGGTTATAACAGGATCCGAGCAGAACTAAGGGAATGAGAGCACTTTGAAAATCCTGAAAAAGTCGTTTTCGACGTCCGTTTTTGAGGCCAAAAATGGGCATCAAAAATGCCATATCTCGGCTATCGTAAGAGCTACGACCTTGCGGATGGTTTCGTTGGATTTAGATTGACGAAACTAAGACAAAACCGTTGGAATTTTCCCGATAGCTCCCATAGAAGCCGAGATATCGACCTTCAAAGTTTGGGTTTTTTCATTTTTCGGGTATACCCCCCCGTATCGAATTTTTTCAGCAAAAATTGATTTTTTTCGAAATCAAACTAAGTATACCAGCGTCTTATTTGGGTCACCTAGATTACGAAAACACCGGGTTATAACAGGATCCGAGCAGAACTAAGGGAATGAGAGCACTTTGAAAATCCTGAAAAAGTCGTTTTCGACGTCCGTTTTTAAGGCCAAAAATGGGCATCAAAAATGCCATATCTCGGCTATCGTAAGAGCTACGACCTTGCGGATGGTTTCGTTGGATTTAGATTGACGAAACTAAGACAAAACCGTTGGAATTTTCCCGATAGCTCCCATAGAAGCCGAGATATCGACCTTCAAAGTTTGGGTTTTTTCATTTTTCGGGTATACCCCCCCGTATCGAATTTTTTCAGGAAAAATTGATTTTTTTCGAAATCAAACTAAGTATACCAGCGTCTTATTTGGGTCACCTAGATTACGAAAACACCGGGTTATAACAGGATCCGAGCAGAACTAAGGGAATGAGAGCACTTTGAAAATCCTGAAAAAGTCGTTTTCGACGTCCGTTTTTGAGGCCAAAAATGGGCATCAAAAATGCCATATCTCGGCTATCGTAAGAGCTACGACCTTGCGGATGGTTTCGTTGGATTTAGATTGACGAAACTAAGACAAAACCGTTGGAATTTTCCCGATAGCTCCCATAGAAGCCGAGATATCGACCTTCAAAGTTTGGGTTTTTTCATTTTTCGGGTATACCCCCCCGTATCGAATTTTTTCAGGAAAAATTGATTTTTTTCGAAATCAAACTAAGTATACCAGCGTTTTATTTGGGTCACCTAGATTACGAAAACACCGGGTTATAACAGGATCCGAGCAGAACTAAGGGAATGAGAGCACTTTGAAAATCCTGAAAAAGTCGTTTTCGACGTCCGTTTTTGAGGCCAAAAATGGGCATCAAAAATGCCATATCTCGGCTATCGTAAGAGCTACGACCTTGCGGATGGTTTCGTTGGATTTAGATTGACGAAACTAAGACAAAACCGTTGGAATTTTCCCGATAGCTCCCATAGAAGCCGAGATATCGACCTTCAAAGTTTGGGTTTTTTCATTTTTCGGGTATACCCCCCCGTATCGAATTTTTTCAGGAAAAATTGATTTTTTTCGAAATCAAACTAAGTATACCAGCGTCTTATTTGGGTCACCTAGATTACGAAAACACCGGGTTATAACAGGATCCGAGCAGAACTAAGGGAATGAGAGCACTTTGAAAATCCTGAAAAAGTCGTTTTCGACGTCCGTTTTTAAGGCCAAAAATGGGCATCAAAAATGCCATATCTCGGCTATCGTAAGAGCTACGACCTTGCGGATGGTTTCGTTGGATTTAGATTGACGAAACTAAGACAAAACCGTTGGAATTTTCCCGATAGCTCCCATAGAAGCCGAGATATCGACCTTCAAAGTTTGGGTTTTTTCATTTTTCGGGTATACCCCCCCGTATCGAATTTTTTCAGGAAAAATTGATTTTTTTCGAAATCAAACTAAGTATACCAGCGTCTTATTTGGGTCACCTAGATTACGAAAACACCGGGTTATAACAGGATCCGAGCAGAACTAAGGGAATGAGAGCACTTTGAAAATCCTGAAAAAGTCGTTTTCGACGTCCGTTTTTGAGGCCAAAAATGGGCATCAAAAATGCCATATCTCGGCTATCGTAAGAGCTACGACCTTGCGGATGGTTTCGTTGGATTTAGATTGACGAAACTAAGACAAAACCGTTGGAATTTTCCCGATAGCTCCCATAGAAGCCGAGATATCGACCTTCAAAGTTTGGGTTTTTTCATTTTTCGGGTATACCCCCCCGTATCGAATTTTTTCAGCAAAAATTGATTTTTTTCGAAATCAAACTAAGTATACCAGCGTCTTATTTGGGTCACCTAGATTACGAAAACACCGGGTTATAACAGGATCCGAGCAGAACTAAGGGAATGAGAGCACTTTGAAAATCCTGAAAAAGTCGTTTTCGACGTCCGTTTTTGAGGCCAAAAATGGGCATCAAAAATGCCATATCTCGGCTATCGTAAGAGCTACGACCTTGCGGATAGTTTCGTTGGATTTAGATTGACGAAACTAAGACAAAACCGTTGGAATTTTCCCGATAGCTCGCATAGAAGCCGAGATATCGACCTTCAAAGTTTGGGTTTTTTCATTTTTCGGGTATACCCCCCCGTATCGAATTTTTTCAGCAAAAATTGATTTTTTTCGAAATCAAACTAAGTATACCAGCGTCTTATTTGGGTCACCTAGATTACGAAAACACCGGGTTATAACAGGATCCGAGCAGAACTAAGGGAATGAGAGCACTTTGAAAATCCTGAAAAAGTCGTTTTCGACGTCCGTTTTTCAGGCCAAAAATGGGCATCTAAAATGCCATATCTCGGCTATCGTAAGAGCTACGACCTTGCGGATGGTCTCGTTGGATTTAGAATGACGAAACTAAGACAAAACCGTTGGAATTTTCCCGATAGCTCCCATAGAAGCCGAGATATCGACCTTCAAAGTTTGGGTTTTTTCATTTTTCGGGTATACCCCCCCGTATCGAATTTTTTCAGGAAAAATTGATTTTTTTCGAAATCAAACTAAGTATACCAGCGTCTTATTTGGGTCACCTAGATTACGAAAACACCGGGTTATAACAGGATCCGAGCAGAACTAAGGGAATGAGAGCACTTTGAAAATCCTGAAAAAGTCGTTTTCGACGTCCGTTTTTAAGGCCAAAAATGGGCATCAAAAATGCCATATCTCGGCTATCGTAAGAGCTACGACCTTGCGGATGGTCTCGTTGGATTCAGAATGACGAAACTAAGACAAAACCGTTGGAATTTTCCCGATAGCTCCCATAGAAGCCGAGATATCGACCTTCAAAGTTTGGGTTTTTTCATTTTTCGGGTATACCCCCCCGTATCAAATTTTTTCACCAAAAATTGATTTTTTTCGAAATCAAACTAAGTACACCAGCGTCTTATTTGGATCACCTAGAATACGAAAACACCGGGTTATAATAGGATCCGAGCAGAACTAAGGGAATGAGAGCACTTTGAAAATCCTGAAAAAGTCGTTTTCGACGTCCGTTTTTGAGGCCAAAAATGGGCATCAAAAATGCCATATCTCGGCTATCGTAAGAGCTACGACCTTGCGGATGGTCTCGTTGGATTCAGAATGACGAAACTAAGACAAAACCGTTGAAATTTTCCCGATAGCTCCCATAGAAGCCGAGATATCGACCTTCAAAGTTTGGGTTGGGTTGGGTTGGGTTGGGTTGGTATACCAGCGTCTTATTTTGATCACCTAGATTACGAAAACACCGGGTTATAACAGGATCCGAGCAGAACTAAGGGAATGAGAGCACTTTGAAAATCCTGAAAAAGTCGTTTTCGACATCCGTTTTTGAGGCCAAAAATGGGCATCAAAAATGCCATATCTCGGCTATCGTAAGAGCTACGACCTTGCGGATGGTCTCGTTGGATTCAGAATGACGAAACTAAGACAAAACCGTTGGAATTTTCCCGATAGCTCCCATAGAAGCCGAGATATCGACCTTCAAAGTTTGGGTTTTTTCATTTTTCGGGTATACCCCCCCGTATCAAATTTTTTCACCAAAAATTGATTTTTTTCGAAATCAAACTAAGTACACCAGCGTCTTATTTGGATCACCTAGAATACGAAAACACCGGGTTATAATAGGATCCGAGCAGAACTAAGGGAATGAGAGCACTTTGAAAATCCTGAAAAAGTCGTTTTCGACGTCCGTTTTTGAGGCCAAAAATGGGCATCAAAAATGCCATATCTCGGCTATCGTAAGAGCTACGACCTTGCGGATGGTCTCGTTGGATTCAGAATGACGAAACTAAGACAAAACCGTTGAAATTTTCCCGATAGCTCCCATAGAAGCCGAGATATCGACCTTCAAAGTTTGGGTTTTTTCATTTTTCGGGTATACCCCTTCGTATCGAATTTTTTCACCAAAAATTGATTTTTTTCGAAATCAAACTAAGTATACCAGCGTCTTATTTGGATCACCTAGATTACGAAAACACCGGGTTATAACAGGATCCGAGCAGAACTAAGGGAATGAGAGCACTTTAAAAATCCTGAAAAAGTCGTTTTCGACGTCCGTTTTTGAGGCCAAAAATGGGCATCAAAAATGCCATATCTTGGCTATCGTAAGAGCTACGACCTTGCGGATTGTCTCGTTGGATTCAGAATGACGAAACTAAGACAAAACCGTTGGAATTTTCCCGATAGCTCCCATAGAAGCCGAGATATCGACCTTCAAAGTTTGGGTTTATTCATTTTTCGGGTATATCCCCCCGTATCGAATTTTTCACCAAAAATTGATTTTTTTCGAAATCAAACTAAGTATACCAGCGTCTTATTTGGATCACCTAGATTACGAAAACACCGGGTTATAACAGGATCCGAGCAGAACTAAGGGAATGAGAGCACTTTGAAAATCCTGAAAAAGTCGTTTTCGACGTCCGTTTTTGAGGTTAAAAATGGGCATCAAAAATGCCATATCTCGGCTATCGTAAGAGCTACGACCTTGCGGATGGTCTCGTTGGATTCAGAATGACGAAACTAAGACAAAACCGTTGGAATCTTCCCGATAGCTCCCATAGAAGCCGAGATATCGACCTTCAAAGTTTGGGTTTTTTCATTTTTCGGGTATACCCCCCCGTATCAAATTTTTTCACCAAAAATTGATTTTTTTCGAAATCGAACTAAGTATACCAGCGTCTTATTTGGATCACCTAGATTACGAAAACACCGGGTTATAACAGGATCCGAGCAGAACTAAGGGAATGAGAGCACTTTGAAAATCCTGAAAAAGTCGTTTTCGACGTCCGTTTTTGAGGCCAAAAATGGGCATCAAAAATGCCATATCTCGGCTATCGTAAGAGCTACGACCTTGCGGATGGTCTCGTTGGATTCAGAATGACGAAACTAAGACAAAACCGTTGGAATTTTCCCGATAGCTCCCATAGAAGCCGAGATATCGACCTTCAAAGTTTGGGTTTTTTCATTTTTCGGGTATACCCCCCATATAGAATTTTTCACCAAAAATTGATTTTTTTCGAAATCAAACTAAGTATACCAGCGTCTTATTTGGATCACCTAGATTACGAAAACACCGGGTTATAACAGGATCCGAGCAGAACTAAGGGAATGAGAGCACTTTGAAAATCCTGAAAAAGTCGTTTTCGACGTCCGTTTTTGAGGCCAAAAATGGGCATCAAAAATGCCATATCTTGGCTATCGTAAGAGCTACGACCTTGCGGATTGTCTCGTTGGATTCAGAATGACGAAACTAAGACAAAACCGTTGGAATTTTCCCGATAGCTCCCATAGAAGCCGAGATATCGACCTTCAAAGTTTGGGTTTATTCATTTTTCGGGTATACCCCCCCGTATCGAATTTTTCACCAAAAATTGATTTTTTTCGAAATCAAACTAAGTATACCAGCGTCTTATTTGGATCACCTAGATTACGAAAACACCGGGTTATAACAGGATCCGAGCAGAACTAAGGGAATGAGAGCACTTTGAAAATCCTGAAAAAGTCGTTTTCGACGTCCGTTTTTGAGGTTAAAAATGGGCATTAAAAATGCCATATCTCGGCTATCGTAAGAGCTACGACCTTGCGGATGGTCTCGTTGGATTCAGAATGACGAAACTAAGACAAAACCGTTGGAATCTTCCCGATAGCTCCCATAGAAGCCGAGATATCGACCTTCAAAGTTTGGGTTTTTTCATTTTTCGGGTATACCCCCCCGTATCAAATTTTTTCACCAAAAATTGATTTTTTTCGAAATCGAACTAAGTATACCAGCGTCTTATTTGGATCACCTAGATTACGAAAACACCGGGTTATAACAGGATCCGAGCAGAACTAAGGGAATGAGAGCACTTTAAAAATCCTGAAAAAGTCGTTTTCGACGTCCGTTTTTGAGGCCAAAAATGGGCATCAAAAATGCCATATCTCGGCTATCGTAAGAGCTACGACCTTGCGGATTGTCTCGTTGGATTCAGAATGACGAAACTAAGACAAAACCGTTGGAATTTTCCCGATAGCTCCCATAGAAGCCGAGATATCGACCTTCAAAGTTTGGGTTTATTCATTTTTCGGGTATACCCCCCCGTATCGAATTTTTCACCAAAAATTGATTTTTTTCGAAATCAAACTAAGTATACCAGCGTCTTATTTGGATCACCTAGATTACGAAAACACCGGGTTATAACAGGATCCGAGCAGAACTAAAGAAATGAGAGCACTTTGAAAATCCTGAAAAAGTCGTTTTCGACGTCCGTTTTTGAGGCCAAAAATGGGCATCAAAAATGCCATATCTCGGCTATCGTAAGAGCTACGACCTTGCGGATGGTCTCGTTGGATTCAGAATGACGAAACTAAGACAAAACCGTTGGAATCTTCCCGATAGCTCCCATAGAAGCCGAGATATCGACCTTCAAAGTTTGGGTTTTTTCATTTTTCGGGTATACCCCCCCGTATCAAATTTTTTCACCAAAAATTGATTTTTTTCGAAATCGAACTAAGTATACCAGCGTCTTATTTGGATCACCTAGATTAAGAAAACACCGGGTTATAACAGGATCCGAGCAGAACTAAGGGAATGAGAGCACTTTGAAAATCCTGAAAAAGTCGTTTTCGACGTCCGTTTTTGAGGCCAAAAATGGGCATCAAAAATGCCATATCTCGGCTATCGTAAGAGCTACGACCTTGCGGATTGTCTCGTTGGATTCAGAATGACGAAACTAAGACAAAACCGTTGGAATTTTCCCGATAGCTCCCATAGAAGCCGAGATATCGACCTTCAAAGTTTGGGTTTTTTCATTTTTCGGGTATACCCCCCATATAGAATTTTTCACCAAAAATTGATTTTTTTCGAAATCAAACTAAGTATACCAGCGTCTTATTTGGATCACCTAGAATACGAAAACACCGGGTTATAACAGGATCCGAGCAGAACTAAGGGAATGAGAGCATTTTGAAAATCCTGAAAAAGTCGTTTTCGACGTCCGTTTTTGAGGCCAAAAATGGGCATCAAAAATGCCATATCTCGGCTATCGTAAGAGCTACGACCTTGCGGATGGTCTCGTTGGATTCAGAATGACGAAACTAAGACAAAACCGTTGGAATTTTTCCGATAGCTCCCATAGAAGCCGAGATATCGACCTTCAAAGTTTGGGTTGGGTTGGGTTGGATTGGGTTGGTATACCAGCGTCTTATTTTGATCACCTAGATTACGAAAACACCGGGTTATAACAGGATCCGAGCAGAACTAAGGGAATGAGAGCACTTTGAAAATCCTGAAAAAGTCGTTTTCGACGTCCGTTTTTGAGGCCAAAAATGGGCATCAAAAATGCCATATCTTGGCTATCGTAAGAGCTACGACCTTGCGGATTGTCTCGTTGGATTCAGAATGACGAAACTAAGACAAAACCGTTGGAATTTTCCCGATAGCTCCCATAGAAGCCGAGATATCGACCTTCAAAGTTTGGGTTTATTCATTTTTCGGGTATATCCCCCCGTATCGAATTTTTCACCAAAAATTGATTTTTTTCGAAATCAAACTAAGTATACCAGCGTCTTATTTGGATCACCTAGATTACGAAAACACCGGGTTATAACAGGATCCGAGCAGAACTAAGGGAATGAGAGCACTTTGAAAATCCTGAAAAAGTCGTTTTCGACGTCCGTTTTTGAGGTTAAAAATGGGCATCAAAAATGCCATATCTCGGCTATCGTAAGAGCTACGACCTTGCGGATGGTCTCGTTGGATTCAGAATGACGAAACTAAGACAAAACCGTTGGAATCTTCCCGATAGCTCCCATAGAAGCCGAGATATCGACCTTCAAAGTTTGGGTTTTTTCATTTTTCGGGTATACCCCCCCGTATCAAATTTTTTCACCAAAAATTGATTTTTTTCGAAATCGAACTAAGTATACCAGCGTCTTATTTGGATCACCTAGATTACGAAAACACCGGGTTATAACAGGATCCGAGCAGAACTAAGGGAATGAGAGCACTTTAAAAATCCTGAAAAAGTCGTTTTCGACGTCCGTTTTTGAGGCCAAAAATGGGCATCAAAAATGCCATATCTCGGCTATCGTAAGAGCTACGACCTTGCGGATTGTCTCGTTGGATTCAGAATGACGAAACTAAGACAAAACCGTTGGAATTTTCCCGATAGCTCCCATAGAAGCCGAGATATCGACCTTCAAAGTTTGGGTTTATTCATTTTTCGGGTATACCCCCCCGTATCGAATTTTTCACCAAAAATTGATTTTTTTCGAAATCAAACTAAGTATACCAGCGTCTTATTTGGATCACCTAGATTACGAAAACACCGGGTTATAACAGGATCCGAGCAGAACTAAAGAAATGAGAGCACTTTGAAAATCCTGAAAAAGTCGTTTTCGACGTCCGTTTTTGAGGCCAAAAATGGGCATCAAAAATGCCATATCTCGGCTATCGTAAGAGCTACGACCTTGCGGATGGTCTCGTTGGATTCAGAATGACGAAACTAAGACAAAACCGTTGGAATCTTCCCGATAGCTCCCATAGAAGCCGAGATATCGACCTTCAAAGTTTGGGTTTTTTCATTTTTCGGGTATACCCCCCCGTATCAAATTTTTTCACCAAAAATTGATTTTTTTCGAAATCGAACTAAGTATACCAGCGTCTTATTTGGATCACCTAGATTACGAAAACACCGGGTTATAACAGGATCCGAGCAGAACTAAGGGAATGAGAGCACTTTGAAAATCCTGAAAAAGTCGTTTTCGACGTCCGTTTTTGAGGCCAAAAATGGGCATCAAAAATGCCATATCTCGGCTATCGTAAGAGCTACGACCTTGCGGATGGTCTCGTTGGATTCAGAATGACGAAACTAAGACAAAACCGTTGGAATTTTCCCGATAGCTCCCATAGAAGCCGAGATATCGACCTTCAAAGTTTGGGTTTTTTCATTTTTCGGGTATACCCCCCATATAGAATTTTTCACCAAAAATTGATTTTTTTCGAAATCAAACTAAGTATACCAGCGTCTTATTTGGATCACCTAGATTACGAAAACACCGGGTTATAACAGGATCCGAGCAGAACTAAGGGAATGAGAGCACTTTGAAAATCCTGAAAAAGTCGTTTTCGACGTCCGTTTTTGAGGCCAAAAATGGGCATCAAAAATGCCATATCTTGGCTATCGTAAGAGCTACGACCTTGCGGATTGTCTCGTTGGATTCAGAATGACGAAACTAAGACAAAACCGTTGGAATTTTCCCGATAGCTCCCATAGAAGCCGAGATATCGACCTTCAAAGTTTGGGTTTATTCATTTTTCGGGTATACCCCCCCGTATCGAATTTTTCACCAAAAATTGATTTTTTTCGAAATCAAACTAAGTATACCAGCGTCTTATTTGGATCACCTAGATTACGAAAACACCGGGTTATAACAGGATCCGAGCAGAACTAAGGGAATGAGAGCACTTTGAAAATCCTGAAAAAGTCGTTTTCGACGTCCGTTTTTGAGGTTAAAAATGGGCATTAAAAATGCCATATCTCGGCTATCGTAAGAGCTACGACCTTGCGGATGGTCTCGTTGGATTCAGAATGACGAAACTAAGACAAAACCGTTGGAATCTTCCCGATAGCTCCCATAGAAGCCGAGATATCGACCTTCAAAGTTTGGGTTTTTTCATTTTTCGGGTATACCCCCCCGTATCAAATTTTTTCACCAAAAATTGATTTTTTTCGAAATCGAACTAAGTATACCAGCGTCTTATTTGGATCACCTAGATTACGAAAACACCGGGTTATAACAGGATCCGAGCAGAACTAAGGGAATGAGAGCACTTTAAAAATCCTGAAAAAGTCGTTTTCGACGTCCGTTTTTGAGGCCAAAAATGGGCATCAAAAATGCCATATCTCGGCTATCGTAAGAGCTACGACCTTGCGGATTGTCTCGTTGGATTCAGAATGACGAAACTAAGACAAAACCGTTGGAATTTTCCCGATAGCTCCCATAGAAGCCGAGATATCGACCTTCAAAGTTTGGGTTTATTCATTTTTCGGGTATACCCCCCCGTATCGAATTTTTCACCAAAAATTGATTTTTTTCGAAATCAAACTAAGTATACCAGCGTCTTATTTGGATCACCTAGATTACGAAAACACCGGGTTATAACAGGATCCGAGCAGAACTAAAGAAATGAGAGCACTTTGAAAATCCTGAAAAAGTCGTTTTCGACGTCCGTTTTTGAGGCCAAAAATGGGCATCAAAAATGCCATATCTCGGCTATCGTAAGAGCTACGACCTTGCGGATGGTCTCGTTGGATTCAGAATGACGAAACTAAGACAAAACCGTTGGAATCTTCCCGATAGCTCCCATAGAAGCCGAGATATCGACCTTCAAAGTTTGGGTTTTTTCATTTTTCGGGTATACCCCCCCGTATCAAATTTTTTCACCAAAAATTGATTTTTTTCGAAATCGAACTAAGTATACCAGCGTCTTATTTGGATCACCTAGATTAAGAAAACACCGGGTTATAACAGGATCCGAGCAGAACTAAGGGAATGAGAGCACTTTGAAAATCCTGAAAAAGTCGTTTTCGACGTCCGTTTTTGAGGCCAAAAATGGGCATCAAAAATGCCATATCTCGGCTATCGTAAGAGCTACGACCTTGCGGATTGTCTCGTTGGATTCAGAATGACGAAACTAAGACAAAACCGTTGGAATTTTCCCGATAGCTCCCATAGAAGCCGAGATATCGACCTTCAAAGTTTGGGTTTTTTCATTTTTCGGGTATACCCCCCATATAGAATTTTTCACCAAAAATTGATTTTTTTCGAAATCAAACTAAGTATACCAGCGTCTTATTTGGATCACCTAGAATACGAAAACACCGGGTTATAACAGGATCCGAGCAGAACTAAGGGAATGAGAGCATTTTGAAAATCCTGAAAAAGTCGTTTTCGACGTCCGTTTTTGAGGCCAAAAATGGGCATCAAAAATGCCATATCTCGGCTATCGTAAGAGCTACGACCTTGCGGATGGTCTCGTTGGATTCAGAATGACGAAACTAAGACAAAACCGTTGGAATTTTTCCGATAGCTCCCATAGAAGCCGAGATATCGACCTTCAAAGTTTGGGTTGGGTTGGGTTGGATTGGGTTGGTATACCAGCGTCTTATTTTGATCACCTAGATTACGAAAACACCGGGTTATAACAGGATCCGAGCAGAACTAAGGGAATGAGAGCACTTTGAAAATCCTGAAAAAGTCGTTTTCGACGTCCGTTTTTGAGGCCAAAAATGGGCATCAAAAATGCCATATCTTGGCTATCGTAAGAGCTACGACCTTGCGGATTGTCTCGTTGGATTCAGAATGACGAAACTAAGACAAAACCGTTGGAATTTTCCCGATAGCTCCCATAGAAGCCGAGATATCGACCTTCAAAGTTTGGGTTTATTCATTTTTCGGGTATATCCCCCCGTATCGAATTTTTCACCAAAAATTGATTTTTTTCGAAATCAAACTAAGTATACCAGCGTCTTATTTGGATCACCTAGATTACGAAAACACCGGGTTATAACAGGATCCGAGCAGAACTAAGGGAATGAGAGCACTTTGAAAATCCTGAAAAAGTCGTTTTCGACGTCCGTTTTTGAGGTTAAAAATGGGCATCAAAAATGCCATATCTCGGCTATCGTAAGAGCTACGACCTTGCGGATGGTCTCGTTGGATTCAGAATGACGAAACTAAGACAAAACCGTTGGAATCTTCCCGATAGCTCCCATAGAAGCCGAGATATCGACCTTCAAAGTTTGGGTTTTTTCATTTTTCGGGTATACCCCCCCGTATCAAATTTTTTCACCAAAAATTGATTTTTTTCGAAATCGAACTAAGTATACCAGCGTCTTATTTGGATCACCTAGATTACGAAAACACCGGGTTATAACAGGATCCGAGCAGAACTAAGGGAATGAGAGCACTTTAAAAATCCTGAAAAAGTCG
>NW_026088548.1:0-47112 GCF_022605725.1 Anthonomus grandis grandis | reverse complement strand
ACACATCTCGTGAGAGTAAGTAATAAAACAGGTGATAAATAATATATGATACACCTGTGATTACACAACAAAATCACTTAACTCTGGAATGTCAAATAACGCTCTTCTTGCACGTTGAATTGGGGCATTTATGCTCATAATAATTTTCTCATTTCTATAAAATATCTCGTCTTTCTTTTGAGGCCAGTTCCACTGCTTTTCAACACGTTCCATCACATTTACTGTCGCTCCTATGCTGTATACGGTCGTAACTTGACCTGGAAAATACTATCCTTCAAATTTAACGACGACGTACTTTCCCTCTGACTTTCTGCTTTTTGGGCTACAGTTCTTTCTTCAAGTACCCATTCATCTTCATCACTGGAAAAATGTTCATCCCATGGACTGTCATCACTTTCCATGTATTTAATTTGATCCTGATTTTCACTGGAACTATCTGATGTTGATCCATTATCTCGACCGCTTGTTAGGCGTTTCTTTTGTTGGATGCCGGAGGGTCCGGGTTGAGGGTCACCGTTGTTTTGCGTATTCTCAGCAGAAATGGGAGTAGATGGGATGTTAAAATCACTACTACTTATGCTTTTAGGCGCTTTCTTCTTTTGATCTGCCTCCCTTTGGTTGCGTCAGTCCTTACATTGGTAAGGTATTGAATAAAACTATTACCCACAACCTCAGCTATTTAGGTATCTGCTATTATAATACGAGTGCATAAACGGTCCATGACCTCGTTTCGATCTAAAGGATAAATGCCTGTCTTTCTAAAACCAGATCTTAGGCTATCAGATCCTCTTTCTTCTAGCTGACTCATCAGCTTTTTTAAGAGGCTTGGAAATTCACCCTTTGGTATGGAAGAGACTCTGCTGCCGTAGTTGCTTGCCTTCCACTCGTTTAAAATTTTGCGCCATTTTTCCTTCATTGGGCGGAAAAAGGCTACGTCAAGTGGTTGGAGTAGATGCGTTGTACTAGGAGGTAAAGGTATAAAGCGAATATTATTAGCTTTACATGCTTGAATGACCTGCTGATTTAAATGCGGGCTAAAATTATCTCCTATAAGGGCCTTTCGCCCTTCTTGCCGTTTTAATATTGGCAGCATAAGATTTAAAAACCAATCCTCAAAAACTTGGTAGTCAAACCATCCCAAAGCCGTTCTATTATATCGCGTATTTGCGGATCTATTTTCAATCCATGTATTCCATAATTTTTGAGATTTATAATTAATATAAAGTGGAGCTAATTGACCCTCGGCGTTTCCGCATTAGAGAAGTACAGGCTTTGGAAGAGTTTCTGATTCACCCAGGGTACTTTGTTCCCCTTTTGGTTATTTTTGTCTGGCCTGTGTCGTCAACAAGGTTTGTTTCGTCATAATTCCATATATTTTCTGCAGGAATTCCTTCTAACTCAGCCTCCAAATTATCAAAGAAATTTTTTACAGTTTCTTCATCAGTGGCAGCCCTAGCATGTGTAATATTCTGCGCGATTCTCTGTGAAAGCTGCGGTTGTCGCTTGAAAAAAGACTTGACCCAATCAGGTCCTGGCATATTGTTTTTAAAAGGCTTAACTTTTTTGCCTTGGCGTTCTATATACGATTTAACTATACATCTTAGATCAAATGTGCTTACGGGAAAACCAAAAGTTGACACAGTGATAATATGGGCGGCAAAGGCATCTTCTTCTTGGTCGGTAAATACTTTTTGTTGTCCAGGCCTGTTTTTGTGCCGTTCTTTAATTTTCAGCCATAAAGTATTTCGATGTATACCATATTTTCCCGCGTAATAATATTCGTTTATTTTTTATATCATTAAGAGCTTCAGCTAACGTTTCTTCTGTATAGTTTTTGTAGCTGCGGCAGCCAATTTTTTTTTGTAAGCCCTTGGTATTGTATCTAAAAAAAAACAATTTTTTTTTGGTCTTTGTTTAACAGGTAAGGGACTAAATTTTTTTTGTCACAAAGTCGCTCCTTGTTTTGTACTTTTTTCGTAAAAATAGAAAAAACAAATTAAAAAAAAACTCGAAAGTATACAATTTTTACAGTAAAGCAAGCAAACATATTATACTTTAATATAAACTTACCTTAGTTAAAAAATCTTTCACGGTTTTTTGCGCTCCATAGAAAGTTTACACACAAATCAAAAAACACCTGTTTGTCTAATTTTCAACTCTGCTCTGGTATGAGGAGCGATGTTTTGCTACCGGCTTTTGTCATATTGACCTAGATGGCGCACCCGGTACACTATTGTTATATGAAATTTAAATCGTTCTATCGTTTTTAGCGACCTGGTAAAAAAATTAATTTTAGTTAAAAGTGGCAATGTCACAAAGTAGGCTGTAGTGTCACAAAGAAGTCCTACTTTACGGTATATTAAATTGAGAAAAAAACATTGTATTTTTAGGGGATCAATATGACAACCTTGCTTTAAAACTTTGACGGGTCTCTGCTATTTTACTACTATATAAGAGTGTTTTTTTGTAATAAAAATTCAGAGATTGGAGGGACACAAAGTCAATGGTCTCAAATTATGTTTTTTTTTTTTTTTTTTTTTTTTTTATTAAACAATTACACGCGTTTTGCCCTAAGGCATTGTCAGATCGATAAAGCTATTAGATTAACACCACAAACATTTAAGTTGAAACAAAAATAAATACATAAAAAATAAAAAATAATGCTGACGTTCACGTTAAATCCGGTGTCAAAACTAAAAAAAAATAAAAAAATGTTTTTTAATTTTTTAGTACAAATATATACAATTATATACAATATAAACGTTTTTTACACAAATAAGCAAAATACTAAAAGCTATTTTTATATAGGAAAAAATGTTGAGGCTCTTCAGATTATATTTATTTAAATTTTGTATAACTATTTTATTGAAATATACAATATAAATCCCAACGGACTTTCGCCACAATCAGATTATTGGACGCATTCAACAATATCATACAATATTTTCCAAATTTTCCTCCGAATAGGGGTCTAATCTTGACTATTTAATGTTCCCATTGATAATTACATTGTCGAACTTGGAAGGCTTAACCTCAATTAATCAATCAATCAATCACATGCTTTATTGTCAAAAAATTACACAATTTTGTAGACAAAGCTAATAAATAAAAAAAAACAAAACAAAACAAAACACACAAAATAAAAAATAAATATACAAACAAAATAAATACATGCAAAACTGTACAAAAACAATGTACCTGGTCCAATATACATCATGATGTATAAAATGTCAATAAAAATAAACACAATACGCATCACGTTATTTAAAAATTTTTGTTCCTAGATGAGGAACCGCTGAAAAAATAATTAGATTGACTGAAATTTTTGAAGCCTTAAAATTTTTTCTGAAGAAAAGAAGGATCCAATCCAAAGCGGAGAGGTCTTCTCCCACTTCGGCTGCACCAATTCCATAGACGTCGTGGAAACGGATATACAAGCGTCGGAGGGAGTCTATGTTAGTAGGTAGGCCCTCTGAAGCTAGCATTAGCTTGACACTGGTCTTAATGTGGCCTTCGAGACAGACGTTGGAAGGCTGGTCATAGAGGTATGCCAAGTAGAGCCTAACAGTTTTTAAGATGGTGGGGTCTCTCAGTCTAGCCAACAGGTACCGTCCATTTTCCGCATCAGATTTTTGGGTTAGTCGCACTACTGGAGGAGTCATCGGGTCCATATTATGCAGTCCGTCATCATCGTTGGCCTTCTCCACAAGTTTGAAGTTGACATTTTCTTGCTCAAATGGATGCAGCTATCGCATATTTATCTGAACCAATTTGAAGCATATTGAGCTGATTTGAGACAGGTTTGGGAGTTAAGGTTTTATTAGCTGCCGGTGGAGAATTTACCGGTGGTAATGAACCCATCCTCCGTCCATCCACTACAGCGCCAGCCGGCCATACGTTTGTCTCTTTTAGCTGGCTAAAAAGATCCTTGTTTTGGACACCTACTTTAAAGCTGGAGTTCACACTGTCTTCATTTTGCGTGAAGGGAAAACATCGAATAAAAGCATTAGTCTGGAGCTTATCTTTAACGTAGTGAGCGAGCCGGTTTACTGTATAGTCAGGAGAAATATTGGAGAAGATTAAGTAATGCCATTCTTCTCTAGTTATGGTTTTCTGAGGTGAAACCGTTATTCTTTTTATAGGGAGCGAAAATTCTGATTCCTGATCGGTCTGTATAGAAATGGAAATGGATCTTTTTGCTATTGGTGGAATGTATTTAGGGATTTCTTTTTCCTTAACTGTCAACTTTTCCATTTTAAGGGCCATTTGATTAATAGTCTTCCGTAAATCTTCCATTTCCTTGGCAAGTTCTTGTTTGGGGGAATCATGAATCTGGATCTTGACGGATTCGTCGTGATTTCCCAAAAGAAGTGAGGACAGGTTAAAGAGCTCTTGTTTTATATCCCTGATTGAGTGAAACATTAACTCTTGACCATTTTCAGATCTACTATTGGCAAGCAAGTTGTGAATGTCATCCATTTTCTCGAACAAAACCTTCCATTTGAGATCATTTTGACTCAAGATGTCATATAGTTCTGTAATGACAGGGTAGAGATCCGTATTCTTTTTGAGACATGAACCCAAAGCATCAACAATGTCTAAAGGAATCTGCGCTTTTTGTAACTGTGAAACCTTGTCGTGAAGGTATTTTAAAGTAGGAGAGTCACAAACATTGCAGAAGATCTAATGTTATGGTACTTTTGATTATACAGTACCTTTGTTGTGGCCTTATCCAAACCAATACAGGACATGCAAAAATTTCGGCGACATTCCCCGCTACAGCGAAGCTTATATTTTTCTTTTTCCAAGATGATCTTTTGACAGGAATCACACTTAAATTCAGCCATAATTTCTTAAGATTGATTTCAAAAAGTGTCCAAATATTTAAATAAAAAATATTGTTCCGTGAACGAGAACTATTTGTAAAGCAGGAGACCGGAACTGTTTATTATCAAATCACACGCACTGCAAAAACTTGATGTTGTAGAGTTAAAGCTCAATAAATTGTGATTTTAAGGTCAAGTTTAGGTTAACAGGTACTAATTTAATCGGAAAATAAAACTAATGTTTATACAGGAAGCAAATCAAAACTATTTATACCGAAAGCACACGTACAGTAAAACTTCGCGTCTGGTAAGGTCAAAAACAGAAAGACAAATCAAAGTCAAAACAAAACTTATCAACCATCAGAGCCAACGAGCGAAGACACAACCGTCTCGAAACGACTATCAATGATCGAATGGATGTGCTCGACGTTCCAACCGAACCCAACCCAACCGAACCAGTGGCGAAGCGTGAACTTTTTTTTCGGGTAGACAAACAATAAAAATCGTTAATTAGAAAAAAATGTGTATTCAATATTAATCATTTTAATGAAATAGAGAATGAAAGCGCATGAAATATTAACTCAAACAAAAAAATTATGTAGTGATATAAAAAATTAAAAAATAATTACTACTAGCATAAAAAGATAGATAAATAAAAATAAATACTACTTACAAAAAAACACACCATAGGTATAATTATAACTTATAAATCCATAATATCCATTATTTTAAAATTAATTAAAGACAAATAAAAACACAACTAAAATACAATTGCCAATATCGAACAGTCGTTCATAAATAACCACTAAAAAAACCTGTAAGATGTATTGCGGCCGACCAGATCAAGCGTGTTTATAAACAATAACCCTCAACAGCATAATAAAATAGCTGGTCGACTTCGATAGACAAAAGCTCGAATGTCTTTCACGCGAGTAAATTTTGCATACGTAATAGGCTGAATGCTGATGCGGCTGGACCTCTGTCACCTGCTTGATGCGTATATGGTTCGATTAATTGCTCTAAATTTCGGAAGACAAATATCAATGTGTCTTATAGGGCTCGTATACAATAATTGGGTGTCAGCCCTGCATTTTTATTTTAATTGGTGCGTCAGGCGGGGCGCGCCTTAGATATTATAGATAGATAGATATTATAGCCGTTTTGATACTATATAATAATAGTAAGGAGCGACTACGTTCTGTGTTAATTTTTTTTTTATTGTAATTCAACAATTACATGAAATAATTACGTAATAAATTAATGACAAATAACTAGATAATTTTGGGTAGACAGTGTCTACCTTGTCTACTCGTACGCTTCGCCACTGAACCCAACCTTTAAAATTTTTCCGATTTTATTGGACATTTTTATTTTCTACATGTTTCTGGAGATTTGATTTGTGAGAGTAATACCTAACATTTTAGGAAAAAGTGAGAAAATATGACGTTATTTAATGAATTAAAGCCCAAAAATCTGATTTTAAACCAACCAACAGTGCCATTTGCTTTTAAAGTTTTAATTCTTGTTTAAGTTTTGGGTGATTTTTCCATTTACATTTTCCAAAACAGGCTATCTATTAAAAAAAAGGGCAAATTCGTGTTTCCGCCAATACATCTATAAACTTTATAATCAACATAAAGTGCCTATACCAGAAATATCCCGTTTATTGGTAAAAAAGCTGTAAACCGTTTTATAAATAATTACCAAAACTTTTAATAAATAAGAGACAGATAAAGTTGTTGAAGAATATGCAACATCGTTAGCGAAACGCGTGTCAAGATTAAAAATAAAGAGTTGTGGTTAGTGGTAAAACTATTTCGTAATTTGAGCATCACACCAAAGGTTCCAACCATAGAACTATTAGACAACCTTACTGTTAAATACAGTACTACTACTGGCAAAGCAGTTTTTCTTTTGCAACCAACTACATTTACCGGTCCAGCAAATTTCCTCCTAGAGTACGAAAATACAAATGAAGTTACCATATAACACTTACTTAGGCAACGCGTTAAGGGAGAACTGGAATGCTTCGATTTCCCGATTCCTTATTTACGCTTACTGGTGACAGGGAAAATGCAATACGCAGCACGTCAAGGATATTTCATTTATATCGTCCTGTAATAATAATCACCACCCGAGAAGTGCTGTCGAAAGGACCATGCTTTCACGATATGAGGGTGGAAAAGCGCTTGCAAAACTCAGAGAAATAACTAGACTTACTAATCTGAGAAATTATTTATACAGAAAGTCTGCTGAATTCATCTCACTCTGATTAAAAAAAAACGATATTTAAATACATCACCAAACAACAACTATAAAAATACGGAGCTAGAAATAAAAACCTGACAAAACGTTTGGTCGCCTATTGGCCGGTCTCTAGTCAAATGTTGATGCTAGATGTAGATACGGATGCCAAAGCTCTAAAACCATTAATCATGGATGAGAAAAACCACCTACTGATTATCAAGAGATACATGATGCAGTAGCAAAAATTATGCATCAGCTGGAGCAACCAGATGCAGGAGCTGGCTTTGAAATTAAATCTCTTGCAGGGTAGGACATTGCCACTGTTCCTTCGCTGGTTCAACTTGTTCGTATACGTACAATATTATCAATAATTATAACCACGAATATGTTTGTAACTTATTTATTTTAAATATACCTAAAAATAGCCGTATTTCAACTCAGATTAAAAATCATTCAGATTAAAAATCATTCATAATTCGATTTTGAACGAGTGATTAAAAGATGAAATATATTCGTCATACGTCTCATTTGCGATCAATTACATCTCGGTAGTCAACGTTTGGGTTTTCCGTTCGGACTTTCTTCTTCGTCAATTAAGCTTTATCATTGAAGCGGGGCGTTCAACTGCGTTGCCATTTCTTTTCGTTTTCATATTTTGCATGATTATTAGTAATATATTTTATTTATTTTATTTTCTATAAAATATCCAATGTTTAATATTAATAAACATAATATTGGTATAATTTTTTTATTATTAATTACTGTAGGGTGTAAGACGAAAGTATGCGACTTTTAGATACAATTTAAAATTATAATTAACCTAAAAGTAAATAAAAAATAATTAATTCTTGTAGTTCTTATTAAGTCTTTTATTATTTTTAAATAGAACTACACATGTTTTATTTGGCGAATAATGGTAATATATAATCATTTAAAAAAAATAAAAAAAATTCTTGACTAGGATAATTTTGCCGGTTTTCGACGGTTTGTTCCTATTTGAGCAATAAATAAAACTAAAACGGATATTTAAAGAACATAAAGTTGTCATTTAGCCATAGATATTGTAAAAAGGCCTTTTTATCTAGGTTTCGACCGACCAACTCCGTTTTTTGTCGGTTATTATTGCCATCTGTCGACCGCAGATTAATTGAAGCTCTCGGGGGAACAAGGTACATAAGCCACATTCAGTAATTTTTGAGAAAAACAACTTTAAAGGTTTCATGTCAAAATAAAACTACACTTTCTGTTATTAATAAAACACACTCAAAAATGGTAGTAAGTAACTTTTAGTACAAAATAAGTTTTAAAAACTTTTTTGTCATAATAAGAAATTCTATTTTTTTTCTATAAATCTAGCCATAGATCTTCTGAGTTTTTGATGTTTCTTTTTTTAAATGTGTTTCAAGTGCGGCCCAAAAATTCTCTATAGGGTTCAAATCAGGTGTTCGGTATGGCCAATCCAATACTTGAATTTTTATAAATAGCAACAAGTTTTTCTCCAATACATATGTAACTGTTAGCTTTTCCTAACTTTAATTTTTCTGTTTTTATATAAATTGCTTATTGGACACCCAAAAAATTCTTTTTTTATATTTTTCAGGACACAATTTTATTTACTTACCATTATTTTAGATTCAGAGAATCATTCAAGCTCACTATTGATGGATAGTAATCTCTGTCTGCTATAAATACTAAAATATTTTCCAGACAAAGTGTCTGACCACTTTTTGTTAACTGAAAATATCCAATATATTCTGAAGAGACAACAAAATAATTTGGGTTCCTATTAAATTACTTTGCAAATGGCTTGTGATTTTTTAAGTCCAGTTAATTAATAAGGAATTCTCGATTTTCAGTAAAATGTGGCTTATGTTATTATTGGTGTTTATTAGTTTTCTTCCTAGATTTATTAAAAAGTAAAAAAAAAGTAATTAAAGTAAATCAAAACAAGTTTTTAATTTTTTAAAAACAAAATATTGGCATCAATACCAATTTTTTGGTTTTGGCAAAACTTATAGCACAACATAGAGTAAAATATTGAAAAAATCATAAAAAAAATAACCTTTTTGTAATAGGAACCCATATTATCAGTTAAACGAAATTATTATTACGAAAAGTTACGAAAAATTACGTACAGCCAAAATAGGTATAATTTTTGATTTCTGCTTTTTCATACGTTAAACCCACAAATTCGGTACATTGCAGATGAAACCAGTAAAGCAGACCTTGCACCCAATGTTTTTCTCTTCATATTCCTCTACATCACTTATGAGATCTTCTCTACAATCTGCATATTTAATTACGTCTTTTTCTTCGTTGACATTTTCCTTTTCTTGGTCACTATCATTACATGTTGGCAAGCCTTTTTTACTTCTTTTTATTTTGGTTATTTTCACCTTCTGCTCTTTAGCAGCTGCACGTTTTTCTCTTTTTCATTTCAGCCTTTCTATTCTTTTCTTCTTCCTCTTTGTTATGAAGATCTCTCTAAGCTTAACTATTTATTGATCTTGGCATTATTTCAAATGTTAAAAAGGTGTTAAGAGGAACATTAAGAGATAAATTTGATGATTGTTTGGCTCTATTTCACGTTTTTTTAGGTGATTCCGGTAGTCCTAAAATATTTCTATTTACTGGGCTGTTTCTGCATTCATTCAGTTTTCACTGACACTGACTCCACGCTGTCAACTAGTTCTTCTGAACTTTGATACTCAGCAATAGACTCTAATATAGAAGATTGAAACGCGGACAGATCACTATTTGTAGATTCAAATTCAAATTCAAATTCAAATATATTACGTAAAGTTATATACAAAAAAGTGTTATTGTTACATAGGTAAATAGGTACAAATAAAAATAGATAACAACCCTATTTCATGAGAGAAGAAAAATAACGTTAAATACCTACACACCTAATGTAAAAATCCAAGAAGAGGAATCGGCCTAAGGCCATCTAATGACGTACCTTGTGTGCAGATTTCCTCTTCCAAAAATGGCACAGATATTAAGAGGTTGAGAACGGCAACAGCCCGGCCGCTATGCAGGCGGAAAACAGGCGAGAGAACAAAAAGGTAGTAAAAATTACGACTAACATGCACTAAAATAACCCAATATCCACAAACTCAGAACAACGTTTCAAAAAATGTTTGATTTTTCAATAAAAATTGTTTGGTTTTGGCTTTGAAAATTTTTGGATAATTATAATATTTTTTCAATTCAGCAGGCAGTGTGTTAAAAAGAACTGGTCCATAATAGGTTACAAATCTTTGGGTCACATTTGTACGTTTAAATGGAATAAACATATTTATCTCTTTTGTTGCTCTTGTGAGATAGTTGATAGAATCACTATTAATTGGTGATAATGTAGTATGGACATAGTTTAAAGTGGAATGGATATAAATATTTCTGACACTTAGTAAATTTAGATTATTATATAGTTCACCAGTTGAAAATCTATATGGTCTTTTAAATATTATTTTTAGTGCAGAATTCTGAGTGATTAACAACTTCTTTATAGTATTGTTATACGCGCAACCCCATATAATAATACAGTACCTTAAATTGGATTCTATTAGTGCGTTATATAAAGTTTTTAACATTTTTACATTTAGGATTTCACGTACCTGATACAATTTATAGAAAATATTCCTAATTTTTTTATTAACGAATGCAATATGTTCCTCCCATTTAAGATACTGATCCAGTATAACCCCCAGATATTTGATTTTTTCAACTTTTTTATTTTGATACAATTACATGCATCATTATGCGATAGGCAGTCATTATTATGAATAACAATCTCTGTGGGCGGTGGTTGATCTACTGACGTTGCGGAAAAACTCATATAATAAGTTTTATTAAAGTTTAAACTTAAAAGACTATTGTTGAGCCACTCATACATTTTACTAAGGCCAATTTCGGCTTTTTTAAAGACTCTCTTCCAAGAATTATCAGAAAACAATAATGCAGTATCATCTGCGTACGAAATAACTTCGCAGTCGTCCAATAAGCTTCCTATACTATTAATATACACAAGGAAGAGTACTGGTCCCAGCACTGTCCCTTGTGGAACTCCGGTTTTAATGTATTTAGGAGAGCTCATTGTGTTATTAATCTTAACAAATTGTTTTCTATCTGATAAATAATTTTTTAATAAGTTAAGAGGCACGTTTCGAATACCAATTTTTTCTAAACGGTTAAAGAGAATTTTATGTGAAACGGTATCGAAGGCTTTCGAAAGATCCATAAAAACTGCTAAACTTTTTTTTCTGTTTTGTAGATTAATGTTAATATTATTAACTAAATCAAATACGGCTTTCTCCGTATTTTTTTTATCTCGAAAACCATATTGCTTTTGATATAAAAGATTATTCTTTTCCAGGAAATTCATTATTCTTGACTTTAAACATTTTTCAAATATCTTAGCAAAGTTATTTATGAGAGAAATGGGTCTATAATTAGTAGTTTCATCACGATTATCTGATTTAAATATAGGAGATGCCAGAGAGACTTTCCAATCAGAGGGTAAGTTAAACGTTGAAAATGACAAATTTATTAAGTAAGCTAAAGGTTTTAAAATATGAACATGTATTCTTTTAATTAAATTAGTTGAAATTTTATCTTCCCCTGGTGCTGAGTTATTTTTTAATGTTTTAATGTGCATTATAAGTTCATTTGTATTAACTGGAAAAAGAAACATGGAGTTAGGATTAATTTTAATTTTTTCTTTAAAACTCGATGAATTTTTATTGATATTTTTTTGAATTTTTGAACCTACATTTGTAAAAAACTCATTAAAGGTATTACTAATTGGTACTTCATCTGTTATTATGTCATTATTTACTTTTATTTTAAAATTATTTTGAGGCGCTTTTTTTTGATGGTTGGTAATCTCATTAATTAATTTCCATGTTTTTTTGTAGTCATTTTTGAATTCATCTATTTTTAGCTTATAATAATTATTTTTTGCCAATTTCATTACCTTAGTTAAATTATTCCTAAATTTTTTATATTTTATTTCATCGGCAATATTATGGTTCATGTTTAAAGATTTTTTCATGCTATCTCTCTGTTTTATAGAATTAATAATACCCTGGGTTACCCAAGGCTTACGTTTTCTTGTTTTGCTATTTAGTGTTATAATATACGTGTGTTTCCTTAGAAAATATAAAATTTTATTTTTAAAACAGGTATATGACTCTTCTATATTGTTGTTTGTAAACACTTTTTCCCATATTTCTTTAGCCAGATCATTTTCTAAATTTGTGTAATTTATATTTGCTTTCCGTTGCATGCTATTAAACTGGGCAATTTTGTTGTTACATTTTTAATAGATAGCCCAATAGGATAATGGTCAGTTAGATTAGTTTTAAAGATTAATGGTATGATAGAGTTTTTTCTTAAATCAAACTGATCTATTTTTAAAAATATATGATCGAGTGCTGTTTTAGAATTGTGGGTTTCTCTTGTTGCTTGATTTATGCACGACATATATCCATTTTGCGACATAACACTTAAATACTTATACTCCTCCAAAATATTAATGTTAATATCCCCAATAAATATATTGCACATATTTTGCTTTCCTATAAATCCTTGTGTTTCCAGATCGTTTAAAAATAAGTTTAAATTTGTAGAAGGTGGTCTGTATACACCGGTAATACCCAAAGAAATATCGTTTATTTTCATAGTACAATGCAAGAGATTAGTTTCAGTTAGTTTTATTATTTGAGATATTGCATGCAAATTATTTTTTATATACATTACAACACCGTCATTTTTATTAAAGAAAGAGTTATTATAAAAAATATCAAAACCAGCAAGCCTGAATGTGTCAACATTGCTAATTGTAAATGTTTCTGACAACACTACAATATCGATTTTTGTGATATCCAATTCATTCAAATAAATTATCAATTCATCAAAATTCTTTTGTAAGCTTCTGATATTAAAATGTATAATATTAAGCCCACCAAAAAAAACATCACCAAAAACTTCGCCAGCCCGTCCCATGTCATCCGCCAACACTACATCCAACCTGCTACCCTCCTCAACCTCATCACTAAATTCCAAAAAATTTGTCATCTTTAAGAAAAAAAAAATAAATCTTAAATATTCTAACAAAAATATACCTAATATATAAGTTACAGAAAAAAGAAAGCAACAAAACACGTATTTTTTTAAGCAGCCAAACATAATAAACCTCTATTATTTATTTAACTGCCCCAAAGAATTGAAATAAACATTAATTAATCGTTAATTGTTTTTATATAAAGGCTAGTTTAAACTAAAGAATCACTATATGAAAATTATGAATAAATATCTATATAAGGTGATAAAGTCTCTAGGAGAAACCAATCATTACGAGTTAATTACTGGATTCTTGAAGCAAAAGTACAAAGAAACTCGTGATTAAATAGCCATGTACACACAATAAAAACTCAATAAAAAGAAAAACAAATTTGAGCAAAAGCATATCCTACTCATTGTAAAAAAAAAAGGAAAAGAAAAACCATACTTCAATAATTAAAGGTCCAAAAATAAACTCATATTGTTAGTTAAAAATTTGGAATTATACCTACATTATACATATTACCCTAGAAAAGTACCTATATTAAAGAGATATAAATATAATCTATAAACTGTTGAATTTAAATTGTAATTGTAATTATAACTGTAAATTTAAAGTTAATAGTGAAATTATTAGCAGGTAATATAAGATGTTCGTCTTTATTATTATGTGTAAATGTCCAAAATAAAATATGTACATATTCATAAACAAAACAGAGCTCATCCCATTCCCATAGGGGAATGTTTGGATTCTGAAATGTGTGCTTTTAAATACCATATAAATATAACAAAGAATTATACATACTTCTAAGCCTTAAGAGTATTAATATCCTCTAAATTCTGAATTCGATGCACAATATTATTTATTTTCACATACACAGCACCTTTAAAACACCACACCATTTTACTCGAGAATTTTTTGATAGCCGCGGTTAGAAGGCCAACGCGATACTGCGTTAGGTCCTCTTTGATTTGTATGTTTGTTGATTTTAAGTGTTTTCGGTTTTTTAAAACTGCACTTCGCACGGCATCGTCTGAGAATTTGAGAAGTACAGCCGGTGGGTTGTTACTAAGATTTTTGGAGGCAACACGACGACATGCTATAATTTGATTGTCTTTCAAATCATTGATGTACATTTTTTTGAGGACATCCACAATTTTGCCACGAAGATTTTCATTTTCGGTTTGTGGAATACCAAAAACCCTAACATTAAGAGACCTTGATACCTGCTCCTGATTGTCCAAGGCTTCAAAGAATTTAGAATTTTTACTCTTTAAGTCGGCTACTTCCCTTTTTAAATCACGGATGGCTTCCTCTTGTCTTTTAAGTCTTTCCTCGAATTTCGCCATGATTTTCTGGGAGACTTTGTCTGCAATTTCTTGTAGGAAGTTCTCTGTAAAAATTCCTTTGATATTTTCAAGATCAGCTCTTGACAGTACCATTCTAACCTCAAATTTTCTTCAATCGGTATTAGTCGAATTACTGTGAAATTATTACAGTATTTCAAGATTCCTCACAACAGGCACGTCTTGATGTTAAAACTGTACTTTAGTAATGTTTCGGTATATAAAAAATGTTATTTGCAGTTAAAAAACTTAAATTTCTTAGCAGCTACTTAAAACGCGTTCGTTTACTTGTAAAGCGCCATCTAATCTAGATGCATCATTATTTTCCTTAATATTATGGACATCGCTATGTAATGTAATACTTTAAAAATCTACTGCAAATTTCTCTAAAACTATTAAAGGAGCCGAGTTTTATAAAGGCAAATTTATCGTAGGCAATAAGATGATTAATATAAATTTTCTACTTAAAAATCCATTTTGTTTTATTAGCGTAGGAATAGAAAACAAGCAATTATTATAAAACCCAGATTCTACACCAGTATCAGGTAATACTTATAACCTAACAAGGATTTTTTCTCCCATAAAGCTATGCCAATAGGTATACCATATTTTGTCAAAATATTATGAGCAGTTTTTTAATTAATAAAAAAAAACTATGGTACAATTGTCATTTCAGTATGCTCTAGGGCCCCAACTAAGCAAACTTAAAAATCGGTCAAGTGTGTCATCGCAATCGGTCATAGCAATTATTATTCTGGTGGATCTCCCGCCAGGAATAAAAATTTTTAAATGACTTGACGCGAACAGAGGATCAAGCACCCTCTAAAATACTGGACAATGGCAAGCTTAGTATTTTCTCTCTAAATATTCAGTCCTTAAGACATAAAACTAATGATTTATTTCTTTTACTGGAAGAGCTTCATTTTCCAGAAATCGTTGCCATAACTGCACATTGGTTGCATGTTGGTGAGCCTGTGGTGGTGGATAATTACACTACAGTTGCCAGATTTGATAGAACAAATCTAACTCATGGAGGTACTGTGATATTATCTACTAGCAACGACTTTTCAATGGTAACCAGGTTCGATAATTTAGTTTCCGAAAAAATATTTGAGTTTTCCATTGTCTACAATAATAATTTTAATCTTTACGTTGTTTGTATTTACAGAACACCTGATGCTGACGTATATGTTTTTTTCCAAAAATTACTAAGCTTACTTGAGTCTCTGCCGTTAAAAAGGAAACTCATTTTATGTGGCGACCTAAACATTGATTTTTCCAGTGTGTGTGCTGCTCAAG
This sequence comes from Anthonomus grandis grandis, assembly GCF_022605725.1. NCBI lineage: Eukaryota > Metazoa > Arthropoda > Insecta > Coleoptera > Curculionidae > Anthonomus > Anthonomus grandis. Next base: position 31,327 of record NW_026088548.1, on the reverse strand, counting down.
AATCTCTCCAGTCCATTTTCGACTCTTTTGGCTTAATCATGCACATTAAATCACCTACCAGAATAACTAAAACCAGCTCTAGTACAATAGATTATGTCGTATCTTCCTTTGAGCCAGATTTCGTCGATTGTACTGTCTTAAGCCCAGGTTTCTCAGACCATGAAGCAATGTTAACAAAGTTTTCCATAACTAAATCTAAAAGTAAAAATGTTCCACGCAAATTAGGCCGTATTTTCTCGGATAAAATTTTTTTACATTTTAGGCACCTTTGTCAATCAATTGACTGGAATATTCTCTCTGACGACGTTGATTCAGAATTCTCTAGATTTGTAAAAACGCTATCTAGTCTTTTTCACAAGTCCTTTCCTTTAAGACCTCTTAAAAAAAAGCAACATAACCCCTGGTCTACCCAAGGCTTGCGTACATCTGCTAAGAACATGCGCTTATTATCTCATCTTAAGAAATTTTCAGACAGCGCTTTTTTTCATGAGTACGTAAGACTTTACAAAAAGATTTATCAGAGAACTTTAAAAGCCGCCAAGGATATTTACTATAATAGGAGACTGGCTACATCTAAAAATGTGGCTAAGGAAACATGGTCGATTGTTAATGCTTTGAGAAATAAGCCTTCTTTGTCGAATACTATCTCCACTTCATCTGAAAACCTTAATAACCTTAATGATTATTTTGTAAATGTGGCAAATAATTTAATGAGTACCATAACTCCTTCCCATGATCCACTTTCATATCTTCCCATTGCAAATGAGAATTTCCACAGCTTCTTCTTTACGCCCGTAGTGTTACCAGAGCTTTGCAGTTCAATTAGGGAAATCAAAAACAAAGGCTCTTCTGGAATTGATGGAATTACTCTCAAAATGTTTTCAAATCTGCCCGAATGTACATTGTGTCATCTTATTACTCTAATTAATCAGTCTTTTCAAAAAGGTATTTTTCCTAACTGCCTTAAGTTGGCGATAATAATTCCACTACATAAAGGAGGAGACAAAGATCAGTCTTCCAACTATCGCCCTATTGCTCTTCTTCCCACACTTTCAAAAATTATTGAAAGATTGGTTAAAAAAAGACTTCAATCATTTTTGCTAAAATATAAAATACTTACTTACCCATCAATTTGGATTTTTAAATAACAAATGCACAAATGATGCTTAGTTTTCTCTTTTTAATAATGTATACTCTAGCTTAAACAACCAACACCCTACAGCAACAATTTTCTGTGATTTTTCTAAAGCCTTTGATTGTGTTAATCATGACATCTTATTAAAAAAGTTGCAATATTACGGGTTCAGAGGAGCGCCTTTTGAATGGTTTAAGTCGTATCTCAGTAACAGAAGTCAAGCTGTGAGAATTGATTCGACTATGTCTTCTTGCAAGCCAATACAAAGTGGAGTGCCTCAAGGTTCCGTACTTGGCCCTATTTTGTTTCTTATCTTCATCAATGACATTGCTAATCTAAATATTAACGGTAAAGTCTGTCTATTTGCTGATGATACTAGTTTTACCTGGAGTGATCCGGATATTTCTAAACTTCATAGAACCGTATCAAGTGACTTAACTACTATCAAATCATGGTGCGACTCTAATCTCCTTTGTCTCAACATTTCCTAAACTAAAATGTTGTCCTATAAAAATACCTTGCAATCTTTTGTACTTGGTAATGCAACAATTGACGAAGTTGATTCTGTAAAGTTTTTAGGGCTAACTGTTGACAACTCGTTAAAATGGGACACACATATTGACTTTTTATCAAGAAAATTAAGTTCCGCTTGTTTTGCGTTAAGATCAATTTCTAAGGAGCTTAGCCTGTCTACTTCTAGAACAGTTTATTTTGCCCTTTTTGAATCGCACCTTCGATACGCCCTTCCATTCTGGGGTACATGTAGTGCAACTCAATTTGACCGTATTTTTAGACTACAAAAGAGAGCTTTACGTTATACACTGAGACTTAAATACAGAAGTCATTGCCAGCATTTCTTCAAAAAATTTCAAATATTAACTTTTCCATCTTTATTCATATTTGAGTTCCTTTGTCTAATACGCAAACACAGTTCAGCATCTGATAGGCCTTCCCATAGTTATCTACTTAGATACACGGAACATGATCTATACCTGCCTACCCCACATTCAGAGTTGGTCAAAAGTTCCATATTATATAATGCAAAAAAAATGCACAATCATCTGCCATTGGAAATTAAATCCATCACATCTTTTTTTGCATTTCGTAAAGCATTAAAAACATTCTTACTTGAGAGAGCTTTTTACACAGTTAACGATTTTTTTTTGTAATCATTGATTTGAAATTTCGCACTAGCAGATTATGTATTTTTACTATCTGTACATGTTTAGGTATACTGCTTTTTGTAGCTATTTTAGGATTTTTTATAATTTTTTACTTTTTTAAACATTTTTAACATTTTTTTTTAACGTAGAGAGATTTTTTAATGATCTTTTTTTTTGACATTGTATACATTAAATTGTATATTTTATAATAATATTTTTGACTACTTACAATTTCTAAATTGTATTAATCTGTATATATTGTAGATAATCTATTCTATTTATTTATTTATATTTTTTTTTAAATTTTGTTTTGTTTTTCTTTTTTTTAATTGTGTTTTGTTTGCATTTTTGTGTCTTTTTTGTTTTACAGCTTTGTCTACAAATTGTAAAAATTTCTTGACAATAAAGCATTGATTGATTGATTGTGGTTTTATGAGTTTATTATATTATTATGAAAATGTAAATACGTTAATTATTCTGCTAGTTTTTGTACAATTTTATTAGTATTCTGTAGTTAAAGTTGATTCGTAGGGTTTCTTTAGGGTTCTACTTACGTTTGGTTTATTATTTTCATCTATAGTGTTTAGTTTTTAGGTAATTCATCTTGTTTGAGAGCCCCATTTTGGCCCCAATTTAGGTTATTTATGTTATATTATTGTAAATCCCTGTAGTTCTAATTTTCTAGAATTTGTATACTTGCTTACTTTGACTGGCAGTATTCTCCTAAAATTATTGGTCTCTTTGGGCAAAAACAATGAAGATAATTCTAAACTGTTCCATCGGGTTTTAAAAAGGACGCGCTTCGTGACAAATCATTCAGTTTTAATTGTTTTGTCAGTTTTTACTTTGGAAACAATTAAACGACAGTCAAAATGAGTTAGGTTAGTATTTTTGACGTTGACAATAAAAGTGTGTTCCCGAATTTCGTTACAATATTATGCCATTCTAATAAACTCACAGCATGGAGGCATGTTAAAACAGCTCTAAAGTATAAATTAAAACTCTTAATAAAGTTAGATAATGCTCCTGCTGTCAATATTTTGTTAAGAGAGTATTAAATTTTCATAAATAAACGATTACAGGATAAACATTACAGACTTTCCCCTACTAATGTAAAGCAAATCTTCCTCAAAAAAAAAAAAAAACTTTTCCCTTTTAAAAGAAGTTTTGAGTTTCTGGCTTTTGTGAAGTATTAGCAAATAAATTGGGAGAGCTTGTTTAGCGGCTCCCATTTTGGATTAATGGATTAAGCTAATGCAAGTTCTCTTTCCCCTTTTTCGGTAGATTTTTATTGTTGGGTGATAAGTGTTTTTGCGGAGAGCTTTACAACGAAGGTGTCATTGACATATTATGGTAGCTATCGTAGCGCCGCACAGTGGAACGGCTTACTATAAAAACAGGTTATAACTACGGCATGAACTAAATAGTAAAATAAGGAGATGAGTAATCGCATGTTCAACAGAGGGCATCATGCTTACGAGAAAACGAATTCACAAAACACTAATAGGCGCGATAGGACGTTCATTACATTCGACTCTTCTTTGTAAGGTCTCTAGTTTGCGACCACATCCTATCCTTAGAGATCGTGATCGATATTGCAGGTTGCTACGATACCGACTGAGTCACGCCAAAAAAACGTTGAAGTTTTTAATTCAATATAAGGCGGGAGATTTAAATTTAAGACGTGCAACGAAGAAATTCTTTATGAATACCGGTAGTTCTTGAACCCCCGGTAGTATAGGATTGCCCCTAATAACACAGAAACATGAATGGCTAGTGGCTAGAAACATTTGCTTTCGACCGTAGAAACATGCCAGCAAGCACTCTATTTTCTTACAAATGTACCAAAAATGTTTCTAGCAGCGACCGTGTCACCTTTTTCAACGTCTTTATGACATCTTATGTGGGATGTTTTTGCGACATTACATTACACCGTTGAAATCTGAAATATTAATATTTTTTCTTCTATATCCTTCTTATACTGAACCGCATCAAAAGTATTAGAACACGTTTACACCACGTTGTCGTGCCACACTAACAAAAACCCAAAAGCGGCCATTAAGCCAGACAAAAAACGCTGCCTACGACCTGTTCACAGCACGAACTTAATAAATATACCTGGACTGCCAATTCAATGAAAAGTAAATGACCACTACTAGGGGGCTGCCATTTTTCGTGATTGTGCCCTTTCGATGTGGGTCACTCTGACAAATTTCAGTTGTGCCAATTGTAGGGAAATAAAACAGTTAAAGTTTTCGAGAGATTATGTTTCTAACAATATAAAATAGAAAGTTACATTTAGTTAAGAACTTAAAATAGTTGCGTTAGATCTGCGATTTTTCTTGTACTTCTTTAAGTATTCATTCAAGTTTTATTTAACTTGGGATAGATGCATGCACTTTAAAATATTTGTTTTATTATTCTCATAATCTTGAATCTTATAAATCTAAACTTAAACTTGAATCTTATAAATCCTAATACCATGAAAATGATGATCTTCATTTAAATTTTTGCTTGTGTTTACTTAACAAATTCAGTTAAAAACACTTTTATTTTCTTTTTATTGTTACTATTACGCCTTTTACTTTCCTTCTATGTACAGTGTTTTCACATTAATAGGTACAACCATCTATAAAAATCAAAATATAGACAATTTTATGAGGGTTTGTTATCAGCAAGGGTTTATATAGTAAAAATAAATAACTCTATATATTATTCTATCATAAACATAGACAGACAATTCACGATAATTCGGTTTTGAGAAACAGTGAACCAAATACGTTTAAATAAGGATGGTGATACATTATCCACGTAATAAACAGGAGGATGCTATATTGTCTGTTGCAGACGATATACATACCCAAGCGTCGCTTACAAATCGCCAAAAACTAGGCAATCCGCTATACTCACACGTCAATCGTCAGCGTCGTGAACTTCATTACCGTTATTTCATATATTTTTGTTGGCAACACTAAAAATATTCAGAGTGACCAACATTAAAAGGACACAACCGCTAAAAATGGCGGCCACCAGACAGTGGTCTTTTTTGGATATCGTGACCATATGTATTAGTAGTCCAGGTATATTTATTAAGTTCGTGGTTCATAGGGTCACTGCAGCTAATGCTACCAACGTAAATCTAGTGTCTTTTAGTTTCTAACCAATAATTAAAAGATAACTATGTCATTTCTATGGCGGTTAATTTAAATCCATAATTTTGGGATAGTTTTGCAAAATATCTGTAGAGATTTAAACGAAATATTGTGATGAAGTGGTAGTATACTATATTTTTATTTATAATTTTCAGACGACACTTAGTCAGAAACTGAATATTTAAAATTATTTATTTGCATATTATATATAGGTACATAATTATTGTTCTGTTTTTTTCTATTTTTTTGTTTTTATTATTTTCATTTTTCTATTTTTTAAAATATACCTCGAAAACCTTGAATGTCAAACCTTTTGATTTTTTATTATATGACAGCTAAAACTTTGAGACGAGTGCAAAAATAAATTAGTAAAATATTTCCAGAACATCGTATGAGAATTATACCAGCAATGTTTTATAAAAATCATCGCTAGAATATACGATAAATGTCCGTAACATTGGGTCATAAATAATATTTAAATGGTCTGTTTCTGGCATGCTCTGTGTTACCCACCAAAACGTTGGGTAACTGGACTTGTACCTGTACGACCGGTACCTGGTTGGTTACCTGCACTGCGGTCTACTCTGTTGTAGCTATTGTGCCCTATAGATCCCTGCTGCTTCTAGGAAGGCCGGTATTTTACCCAGTGGTTATCCAGTCAGGTGAAGGTTTGGTATCTCACAGGATTGTTGCCCTAGTCTGGTTGAATGCTTTGCAGATATATAGAATGTGGAAAGTGTAAGAGTGGCTTATTCGTCTTCTTCACAACCTCCAGAAAGAGGCGTATGTACTTTCTTGACTCTATATATACGTGTCTATGGTGAGCAGCCCCGCTACCTTTCGCAGATGTTGCCTGGAGTGGCTCAGTATGTTTTCACCCCTTCTGAAGGGCAGGCTGCTCAAAAATTTGTTGGAGAGCTTCAGCTTTGGTAGTTGTTCCCTGTAGCTTTTATGGTAAAGTTCTAACCAGTATCTGATATACGTATCTCTTTTCCAGATTTTATTGCTGATACCGCATGTCGGTATTTGGCCTATGATTCTTTTGCTGGACCTCTTCATTGCAACTTGGATTACCCTTATTGCAGCACCATGGTTGCCCATATTCTCTGATAGGAATATCTTTGGCCTGTTTTATTCCTTAGTTAGGTTCGCGAGATCCTCCCAACGGTTTCGTATAGTTTCGAACCCTTTTTTCATAGGGTCTCAAACTGTTCTAAAGCGTTTGTTACTGCCTGGTCTCCTGTAATGTTTGCAAGGGTTCGGCCTGTCAGCTTTTCTAGGGCAGCAGTCGGTGTCATGGTCATCGCTCCTGCTATACACAGACACGCTGGTATTTGTGTTTAGTGTTGGTAGAGTCCCCATGATCTGCCGAACATTCTCTTACAGTACGCAAGAGTTTTCGTAGCCTTGTTTGTATAATTTATTATACGCTTCTTGCAGCTGAGTTTTTATTAAGGGTCGCCCCTAGGTAATTGACCTCATCCTCGACTCGCAGGTATCCGCCAAAGAGCACTAATGATTACCACGTCCCGCTTTTGGTAGGAATACTACCGTCGCTAGTCTCCAACTCTCTGGTATGTACGCCATGGCTAGATTGACCTACATTTTATTGCATATAATAAATAAATAATAAATAAATAAAAACGACTTTTATTAATTAACCTTTAAGTTACAGAAAAAAATAAGATACCTAAGATCAATGGAAACAAAGGAAAAGTGTGTGTAAACTTAAAGAGCGAAGTCTAGTAAGCTGCTATTCTTACTCAACCCATTTAAAATATTTAAATACGCGCCATTGTGGACATATGTTGCATAACTATTTTTAAATAAAACAAAACAAAAATAAAAAAAATAGCCTGTCGGTTCATGACTGTACCCATGTTAGCAAAAGACAATCGACTCTCCTCAGTCGCAGCAAAAGCATCGAAAGCACCCCGCGCCCACCGCAGGTCATCAGCATTTCTTCCATGTTCACACTTGTCTGTCCATTAGGAACTGTCGAGATTTAAATTTATTTATAATAAGAATTTTGAAATTGTCGGGTATGAGATTGTATATGCTGATAATGTTGAAAATAAAAGATCTCTCTGTTTTATGTTGTGGTTCAGTAAAAGTATGGCGGGATCTAACGTTAACATTTTGAATTGCTGTGCGTGATAAAAATTTGACTTTAAGAAGTTGATATGCTTCTGGTTCAGTAAGCAATTTATGAACGAAATTTAAAATATATTTCCATATTCAGCCAACTGGCCGAATATGGAAACATCTTTGCAAAGAAGCATGAATGCAAGAATGTAGTTAGATATATAGATCAATATCGCAGGTAGAATCAGTTCTTTGCCCTGCAGTTGCATGATAGGTATGATACTGTCTATTTTGGAAAACTTAAATGGTTTGAAGGTGTCTATCGCCCATTTCTCGTAGGTTACATTTTTTTTGCCAGTTCTCAGTTTTCCCTTTTGCTCCTATTTGGAATAACAGAAGTCGTGTATTAAGCCTGTGTTGATTGAAGAATTTCCGATCCGTATGTGTTCGACATCAAGCCGAGCGTTTTCTCCTCGGGTGTCGTATATTCTCCATTAAAAGTTATGCAAGAACCAAAGGTCTGTTGGCCATTGGCTATTGCATTATGGAGTCTTGCATATTATGCTGGTATCTCAATTAACTTCATGCATAGTTTCCTCAATCCTTCTCTTTTTGCCTTGTTTATGGCATCATTGTATCTGGTCAAGTCAATGATTCCGCTATCCAATTCTCTTTACTCTATTGAAGGGTTTTCTTACTATCCACCTAAACTTAGTAAGTTCTTGGTTCCACCAGGAGGTGTTTCCTGTCTTAGATGGTTTGCTTAGGAATAAGTTCTCGAAAGCATCTCTGACAGCCTCTGTAACTGACTCTGTTATCACTTCGAGGTCCAGGTTGCCTCTTAGTGTCTCTTTATATACTTCACTTCGTTTTCCTGGGATTGCTCTAAATCCTAGAAGTTGTGCCTGCAGATTCTAGTTCGAATCTTGTATACTTGGGTCTGACAAACTGGGTTCTTCAGATACGTGCACCTTTATCACAAGGTCACAGATGCATCCTTTGTCTAGGGTTAGTTCAATTACCTTACTGCGGAATATACATTCCAGACTTCTCTAAATACAATAAAATGAAAAAAATCTGAAGAATCGGAGAACTGTTGGTACTTTTTTATATTTGTCACTGTTTAATTATCATTTAACATTTCTTTTTTGCGCTATCGCTACGGTATGAAAGATAATTACCTCAAAAATACTTCAGAGATCCCGGTATTATTTTCAAGACTCTTGTTAGAGGGAGAGGGAGAAAAATAGGGATTAAGCCAAAGCAAACAACAAAGCTTTTAAGTAATTAGTAATTTAATAACTGCCTATACTTACTACACAGGCTTATTAAAGGCAATAATTAATTGGTTTGGGTACACAACATTCAAAGTTAAACATAATTCAGCGAGCAATATCTGATATTTGGGTTAATTATTCCTTCCTGGATAAATATGTATATCTGACCTGAAAGAAAAACAGACCTCTTGTGAAGGGAGAGAAAAAATAAAAACCCCAAGACCGAATAAAAACCCCAACCCTCTAGTGAAGGATCTAATTGCCTTTTAGAACACCGTAGTTTGACGACTGTGATCTAGCTACTCTGGATTACTTCTATACCACTACTAAGGGTTAGTTTATGGTGAAAATTACTAGGTAGTGGATCAGATTATCTATTATATTAACTAATGATGACTTGGCTGAACTTGAAACCTGTATTTAGATACAAAAATTGCTAACGTTGAATTTTTTTTAGAGAGATAAATGAATATTGTTATGTTTATTGTTTGCTTATGATTACTTAGCTTACTTGGTGTAATCATCATGCTTATTCAATAATGACATTGCCAATATGATAATAAATACAGGGTGTAGTTTTGTTGACAACATTATCTAAGCACTATACTAAATAGTGCTTAAATTGAGTTTGCCTAATAAAATGGTAATCAGTTTCAGAAAATTATTAAACCTCGCTGACGTGAATTTATAAAGCGTAATGCGTTGTGCTTGTGGGCAATTTAATATTCTCAATACACCCTTTCAAGTGAAAATCTGAAAATTGCCATTAATTAAGTTCATCATGCCCTAGGGAAGGCTAGACTATATTAGGACACAGTAGACAGTTCGAACAATCCACGTGCCAAATTCCTAAATAGAAATAATATTGTATTCGCAAGGTTAGTGATATGATCTTTTTATTTTAAATGTTTTTTTTTTAACAATTGATGTAATTTTTGACTTTTTCCCGACCAATTAAGTGCTTTTTACTTCTTTAGCCCTGTCAGTTACTTAGACTTCTTTCTGGCTCCTTAAAAGTAGTTCAGTTAGTTTTTAAATAATTCCAGGCAGTTGAGCATGCCTTTCTTTGTTTTAAATCATTTGACGTTATTTATTTCTTACAGGGCACTTATCTAAGTTTTTTATCGTTGTCAAGCAAATGAAGTCAATCCTCGATTTTTTTCCAGGCCCCTTAAGGTCAATTTTTTTATCCTTTTAAGTTACTTAAGATTCTGCCTGATTTCTAAACGGTAATTAAAGTAATTTTTGAACCACTTCAAACAGTTAAGCATACTGATCTTCTCTAAAACATTTAAAGTCCTAACGTACTTATTACATGCAGTCGATCTAAATTCCTAATACTTGTCAAGCAGTTGGAGTAGTTTTTGACTATATTCAAACCCTTTAAGCCTTGTTTAATTTTTTAAAGTCCCATCATTTATTTGCACTCCTTTCTTGACTATTTTTTGACTTTTTATAGGCAGGTGAGATGATTTTTGACTAACTTCTTACAGGTAACCTATTTAAATTCTTTATTATTATCAAGTAGATGAGGTTAATTCTTGATCTTTTGCAGATCCCTTAAATAATTCGTCACATTTTTTCATTCCCATCGGATATTTGAATAATCTTACCTTACTGACCAAACTTAGCTTCTCCATTCCCATCCCCCATTTCTTATTTCTCCATTCTTGTCAAGCAGCTTGCGAGGCTAAGAAACTTCCTGTCAGAATAATTCTTAACACGTTAACTGCCATGTGTACCATATATGTACACAGTCAATTTTTATTCAGCGCTATGTGTACCACCAGTGGACACAGAACTTCTTACCTTCCAAGCCATGTGTACATGGGGCGGCCACAGTAAGCGTTGATTGAAATGTATGTATGGATTGGTCTGGTGTAGGAAATAGTTTGTTTGAGAATGGCTCGGGAATATTTTTGTTTTTCGAAATAATATGACACAAAATATTAACGTTTTTATATGATACGTTTATTTTTTCAATGGGCAGTAATTTAACATGTAAAATTGTTATTTATACATATAAAATAAACAAACTAATTTTAAAAACAAAATACTTCAAAATGAAAAGATTTTTTTATATTTTTAGAAACATGTTTTTGGAAAAAACAGTCCATACAAATAAAAATATTTTCGTCACAACCTAGACATACGTAGGAAACTCTTTTGGTATTTTTTACAGCATAATTACGCCCCTGTTCTTATGAGTTTTTTCGTAGCAATATCTGCACCTGCCTCTTTTTAGCTTTTTCTCGTTATCTGTCTTTTCGGAAACTTTCTGCTCTTTTGAGCGATTCATTGGGATTGGCGGTACTGCAGTTTCCAAAAGTTGCATGGCAAGATTTTCTTTGAAAGTCACTATTGAAATTTTTACTCGTTAATTTTATTGTACAGATTTAAGGCATTTACGACTGAGGTATCTGTGATAAATTCAAAGGCCAATTTTCTGTACCATTTAATTGACTTTCTAAGAGAATTTGAATAAGCTGACATTTGGTCTGAAATATCAACAAATGATTTGGCCTTATTATAGTCGATCATTGCAGAAGGTTTGAGCCTAGGACCCTCTCTATGGTGTACTTCCTTTAGTTCATCTGTATGTTTTGTGGATAAGAAGAGCACGTCCCTCTTGTCATGCCACTTCATAACAACAACTTTATTTTTATTTTGTTTTGCAACAATTTTCCCTTTTTTTAATTTTAATTTTGAGGTGTACCAATTGTCTGCAAAAAGGGTCCGGCCACTATCAAGCAATGGTTGCAACATTTCCATAACAATAGATTCCGCAACCGATTGTCCATTTATTTTCTCTTTACCACAATATACTTTCAGGCTGTAAGTAAATCCTCCATCTAGACATACTTTATAAACTTTAATGCCGAACTTATGTCATTTTCCTTTTATATACTGTCAAAAGGATAATTTACCTTGGAAAGGTATCATGGTTTCATCGATGCAAAGAGACTCTTCTGGAATAATGCAAAAAGAAGCATTCTTGTTCAGGATATCAACAAGGCATTGAATTTTATGAAGCCGGTCATTGGGAGGACAATCTTCATTATTTGCCAAATGAAACATACGTAAAAGCAGCTCAAATCTATTAATGGTAAATATTTATTTATTTAGTAAATATTTCGCGGCAAATATTTTGATATTTCGTTTTTATATAATGGATGTTTGCGCCAATAATCTCTTAGTGATGGTTTTTTATCCAATCCTATCCAAATTAAAATAGCAATAAATGTTCATATTTCGTTATAATTAGGCGAGAATATTGGCTAATATTTTCATTCGTTATGGCAAGAATAATTTGCTGTTCCGCGTATATATTTGTTTCGACAACGATCTTATTAATAACATCTTCGGATACAAGGTATTCAAAAAAATGAAGTTCATCCTTACCGCGCATTTGGGTCTGCAAGGCTAGTGAAATTCCAATATTCATTGGTAGAGTGAATGTCGAAAAATTTCCTGATGCTGGTCTTCACTCCGGTCTTTCATTATTGCCTGAAGAATCTATGTCTATATCTAACTGAGGAGATGTTGAAGGCTCGGAAGTATCTAAAAAAATGGAGGGTAGTGTATAAGAAGATAATCATTAAGGAAGAGAAAATATGAATTTTAGACGTTAAATTTGATATACATAAGTATTCCACTTAGTTTCGTACGCGAGTTAGTATATTGAAACTTTTTACAACACTGTTTTTTTCTAATAACCTTTTAGAAAATAAATTATGTATAAAAAATGGAATTGCCAAACCTCCTACGTACCTAACTGACGTACATACTTCATCTTTTTCTTTTTAGGGCGGTCTTCTTCAGAACTGCTTGAAGATATCTCGCCGGCCAAATATGTCGGAGATATTTGAAGACTCGTCACTCATGTCGAGGTCTTTATAAATCTCTTCTTCTGCTGCAGCCTCCACTGCTTGTTGCATCTCAGTATCAGAAATAATTCTTTTCTTTGCCGCCATTGCTTTGCCTCCAAATTATAGCCCACAAAACAACATGTTTTTACACCGATTTTCATAGAAAGAATAATTGAAGAAGGCAACAAACATAAAATGCACGTGGTATTTGCGCTTCTAGTGAAAACCATATAACTGCTGCCATCTCTCCAGGCGAATCAACATTGACCTTGTACGTGTCCAGATAAGGTACACATGGCACACGACCTCAACAAATAAAACCTGTACAATCAGGTGCCATGTGTACCATATTTAGACACAGCTTTTTTAAACTAAAAAAAAGCAAAAATTACATAAATTTTTACATATGCGTTCGTTTTGATGCACACAGACACTGTTTTTAATAAAAAAGTTACGTGGCCCGTAGGACCCGGTAATTTTTTTACAACACTGTAAAAAGGCAATCCATACCGAATATGAGATTCAATAAGTGAAAAGTACACTGAACGCGCAACCACCCCTCCCAGTTCTTGTTTTGCTATTCTTACTGCAAAAGATCCAGAAGATAATTTCCCAGCTAAATGTAAAATATGATCTTCAAACCGAAGGCGATCATCAATGGTAATTCCTAGGAACTTGCAGCACTCTTTATTCTGCAAGAGGGAATGTTTGTCAAACATCAGACCCTGAACATCGCACTTAAACCCCGTAATAGACGTCTTTCTTACATTAAACACGAACCTGTTGGAAGCACAACACCCTGATAAAATCTGAAGGTCTTCAAGGATACAAGTCTTAATATAATCAGAATTTTTATGGCTCCATAGTATGGTGGTATCATCAGCAAACTGAAACACCTTGCCCTGCAGTTTCAATGAACTCAAGTCATCCACATACAGTAAAAATAACAGTGGTCCCAACACTGAACCCTGGGGAACGCCGCATTTTAGGGATCTAGAAGCAGACAAACGCCCAGACACTGTAACCTTCTGAGTCCGATTTGATAGATAGGACTCAAGCCATCGCAACGCTACGCCCCTAAAACCATATTTATCGAGCTTAGATAACAGTATTCCATGATCCACACAGTCAAATGCTTTGGATAGATCCAAGTCTCCATATTACATTTGTCAAGTGATAGCACAATAATTCAGGTTTTTGCACAAGGTTAAGAGTGTGGTCTTATACTTTTAACCCTGGATCACTACTTCGTTTTGACTAGTACATACATTTATGGTTTTGTCGACACCATCTATAAGCTTTTTAAAACACTTTTTTTACATTAAAGTTAAGTCAATACTTAAAATCATAACATTTGTCGACAAAAATTAAAGATAAAGAAAGCGTAATATACGAATTTAATTATTTAATGGATCATTTAGGACAAGGGCATCAATTTAAAAAGTAAAGTCGTATTTTGCCAGTAGGGCAGGGGAATGAAAACAGTGAATAATATTCATAAACAAAAATATTTTATTTATTGATATACTCCTGATAATGTGCTAGCTCTATTTTTTTATAAAGGCTCTTAAAGCACTCTATTGGTATTTCAAAAATTTGCATATTCCATTATTAATTTTATCTAAATGCGCAAATGGCTGTATCAAGTATCAAGAAAAATAAATGAAATTAAATCCGCTTATTAACCTTTCTCTCTCGGGTATATTTTAAAAGCAGAATTAATTTAGGGCAAATTTTTTTTATCTTGTTTATGACTGAATATTGCGATCGCCCTCAAACTCCAATAATCACTCTCCATGTTTCCTTCTTTTTCAAAGTAGTTGATGAGCATTTCAAAATGAGCATCTCAAGATACGAAAATGTTTATAACAATATTGGCAACGCCGCCATTACCACCTGTTCTTCGTCATCACGGAATGACACAAGCGGCCACATTGCACGCCAGAGAAGCATGGAAGATTAGCGAATATTCCGGACAGTTGTCTGCCGAGTATATAAAGAGCCGCATAGCTGCTGGGAGGCCAGTTGACAGTTGAATTAAATTTCAGTTCAAAATATTTGCGCGATATTTAAATCGGACATAAATAGTAGTAAAGAAATACGGTCGAAATGAATATTTCTAGCAGTTGTAAGTAATCGTATTTAGTAGTTTAAGTGTGTAAATAAATTATTTGACTATTTTTGTGAATCAAGTATTTTAATTTACACCGTATCAAATGGTAACAATGCTACACTGGTGTAAGGTGTGAATTGGACGTCAGTCAACTAGACCTTGATAAAAATAGAATAAAACAGAATAATATAAATTGGATTCAAAAGCTGCCGAGCTAAAAAGAGAGGAGGAGGAAAGAAACTACGATACAATGGTAAATAAAGCGGACTTAAATGAGCGGCTTCATAACGCATTACTTGAGGTAAAAGGAAAGTCAACATAGTTCAGCCAAAATTAACATAGGAAATACTCAACCCATCCGCCAAATAGCTCGAAGACTACAACCGGATCAGAGAGAGGACGCTAATAACATTTTTGAGAGTATGGCTAAGGAAGACATCATAAAACCACCTAGCAATACATGGTCTTCATCGGTTGTATTGGTGAAGAAAAAAGACAGCTCGACTACATTCTGCATATATTACCAGCACCTTAATAATGTGACTTAAAAGGACAGCTATCCTGTTCTTCGTATTGATGAAGCTTTGAACACCCTGGCTGGATCAAAGAACTTTTAAGTTGACACTGATTGAGTTGGCCCCTTAAGATCGAGAAAAGACGGCTTGCACGGTGGTTGCTAGATTATGGCAATTTAACGTGATACCATTTGGACTGTGCTCCTGCCAACTTGTCTCGTTTACCTTGAAGACATTCATTTGGTAGGAAAATCATTTAAGGACCACATAAAAAATCTAAAAAAAAAGTTTCTGAGACTACGAGATTCTGGATTAAAGTTCAGCTTAAAGAAATATCATCTGTTTTAAAGAGCTGTGCAGTATCTGAATTACGTCGTATCGAGTCAAGAAGTTGCGGTTGTCAAGCAAAGGTTTAGACTGTTAAAGATTGGCCAGTTCTCAAAGATAGGCATGAGCTACGCAGTTTCTTGTGATTGTGTACTTACTACCGACGCTATGTGGAGGGATTTTCCAACATCGCCCAACCAGGCTGACAGAAGGACAACAAAAATTCGAATAAACCCAAGACTGTCAGGAAGCTAATGATCACCTAAAAGCGGCTCTGACAGCTGCACCTATCCTGACATATCACCTACTTGAGGAAAATTTATACTCGTCACCAACGCTAGCAATGTGAGTATAGAAGCCATGCTGCCTCAAATCTAGGATGGTCAAGAAGAAAAAGCCTTTGGCTATTTTATGGCTCATCATTTACAATAATGCCTTAAATAATCGGTACGGCGTGACCTGTGAAGTGCAGCAAGATCTGTTTACTGTTCGAGTTGAGTAGGCTCTGACACATTGTGTAACTAAGGATTTATAAATGTCTAAAGGAAAAGCTGAGTCGGGCATGCACTCAAGATAGCTGATAAAGAGACTGGTAGAAAGATTTGCTTTCTGCTTTTCAAAGAGCCGTCACATCAGAAGTCAATCTATAGAGACGTTTGGTACGCTTGGTGTTGTATAAAGAAGGAGTTAATACCACCTGGTCTTCGTATTTTCGGAGTGACACAACTGGGCATACTGCACGACATGTCTGGAAACGCATGGAAACTTAACCAATATTCCGGACAGTAATCTGCTGAGCATATAAAGAGCCGCGTCGCCACTGGGAGACCAGTTGTCAGTTCTTTTTGGAATATTGGCGCGATGTTTTCGTGTTTCGTTATATGTATAAATAAATCAGTTGACTAGGTTTGTGAGTGGAGTATTTTAATTCACTTCTTAAACAAATTTAAAAACGCTGCACTATAATATTTCTGGCTGACTTTTACGTCTTGTGTCTCACCTCGAGCAGCTCTCTCCGACTGGATCCATGGATCCATATTTTATCTATTGCGACATATCGACGTAAAAGATCTTTTCTATCTTGATTAAATAGCTCCAAATAACGCTCTAATCGTCGACGCATTGTTGTTTTTGTTCCATTATGAGCCAACGCAGCACTCATTTGGAATAAAGCTTTCTCACATGCAAATATTTATGATGCGAAATACTAATTGCGCCATTTGCACTACACATCGTTGGTCTTGAATATTGTTCTTTCTTATCCCGTTAGCCTAATGTTCTTTTTAAAACATAAAACTAGTATCACTTAGATTGTTGTAGCTCAGAAATGAATAATCGAACAGCATAAAATTTGATTATGTATTGTTTAAAAGTTACTGTCTGAAAATCATATGAATTTATCAATAGTGGTACCATCAGTTGGTTAGTTTCGGAACTTCCCCGTTCTCCAACTCTTAAATTTTTGGCTGTATAGATGACAAAATATAAAAATTTGATATGTTGCCTCTCGATACTTTAGACTTAAATGAAAAATCCGTCAATTTTTCAGAGGAGCATTCTTGGCCCTTGGTCCTATTTTCGATTCATTTTTCTGACCTAACTGAAACATGCGTGTTCGTACTAAAGGTGCATTCATAATCAATCCGCGGGCCAAGTTCGACGTCAAGTGTAAATTCGGCATACTAACAGCCGTTCACAATTGATCATTCCAGGTCACGTGACATTTGACAGGCGGCCATGTTAGCTGAGGGGCAAACAATTATTTTCATTTCCATTGTGTTCTTGTGTGCTTCGTGTGATTTTGTTCTGCTTCTTTGTGCTTTTTTGGGTGTTCGAACTTTGTTTTTTAGTTAAAAACGCTGTATTTTCTAAATATGTTTAACAGAGGATATTATGAAACCCTAACTGGGGACGTAAAACGGCGTTATGACCAGAAAATTAGGATTATAAACAATATTGACCCCTACCAATTGGGACCTGGTGATTGTAATTTTAATGTGAGGGAGCTTCCCATTATTACCATCATCGATTTGGTTTCCTATCTTGTGTTTACACATAGTTTTTACACTGGAGAGCAATTGAAGGCAATGAAAAGCTTGCAAGCATATAAATTTGCTGAATCTGGTGCGTTGTTAAATATTTTAGCCAAGCATGTAAATGAAGAAACTTATGTTGTAGTTGGCAAGGTAAGTTAAGAACATTATTTAATTTTTGTACAATTTTTTTATGGCTTATCTTATTACAGGTTAGACACTCACAACGTTTCCGAGTAAAGCCCCTTGAGACTTGGATAATTTTGCTGCAAGATGGAAGTGTTTCAAGTGCGCACTGCACATGTATGGCTGGTCTGGGTGAAGCCTGCAGTCATATAGCAACAGTTCTTTTTTATTTGCATATAAGACCGAGCACACTCTATGAATCTCCAATTTCATGTACAGAGCGCCTGGCAGTTTGGCCCGTACCACCAATAAAAAATGTTGTTATAAAACTACACTTAGTGAAATGAGTTGGTCACATAAAGAAGCTGGTCCCTCTTATCTACTGAGGCAAAGAAATATTTCAATGACTGTGGAAGAAACAGAAACTTTTCTAAGAAAACTGAAAATAGGAAATGAATCTCCAGCAATTTGCCACCTCATTGAACCTTTTGCTTCAGAAATCGAAAAGGAGGAGTTTAATAAAGCCCCTGATATACCAATTGCCTATGGGTCATGGTAAGATGAGGGTTTAAAAACAAAAACATATGAGGAACTGTTAGAAATATCAAAAGGTTTTACTATGGTTCCAACAGAAATACAAATTAATACAGTTGAGGTATATACAAGAAACCAAACACAAAATAATGTGTAGTTTAAATATAGAGCAGGGCGAATCACAGCATCCAAATTCAAAACTGTTTGCAGAACTTCAGTTGCAATTCAATGAGTGTAATAAAAGCGATATGTTATCCTGAAAAGGTAGTGTTTTACGCAAAACAGACCATGTATGGACTAAAGCATGAAAAGACAGCTCTGAAGGATTATGAGACAACCATTAAGAAGGATCATCAAAATGTAAATATAAAATCTGCAAGTTTTTTCATTTCCAAATAGTATTCAGACTTAGGTGCATCACCTGATGGTTTAATAGTGTGCGAGTGTGTTGGACAAGGCTGCATTGAAATAAAGTGTCCATAGTTACTTAAAGGCGAGATGTCGCTTCAAGAATTTGCAGAAAGAAAAAATACGTGTCTAATTTTTGATGACGGTAATATACTCTTAGACCCAAATCATTCATATTATTACCAGTGTCAACTACAAATGTTTGTAACCCAAAGTGCATACTGTGATTTCTTAGTTTGGTCACCAAAAAATATTTTTATAGAGAGAATTT
This sequence comes from Anthonomus grandis grandis, assembly GCF_022605725.1. Lineage (NCBI taxonomy): Eukaryota > Metazoa > Arthropoda > Insecta > Coleoptera > Curculionidae > Anthonomus > Anthonomus grandis. The sequence continues at coordinate 12,319 of NW_026088548.1, read as the reverse complement.
TTTTTGATAATAAATTTTGTCTTGAAAATATAGAAAAAGTTCTAAATTTCCATGCTTTTATAATTAAGCCGGAGTTACTTTCAAGGTATTTTACTGAACAAGAAGGCAGTGTTAGGGTAGTACTTTGGTGTAATTGTAAAACTCTTGATAATGGACGTCCTATGCTAAAATATGAGAACGATAATTGCATTATACAGTGGTTTCATGTTGACTGTGTTAACTTATCTGAGTTTCCGATAGAAAATTGGTTTTGCCCTGATTGTAAATGTGAATAAAATAAAGGTCTAAACTATATAAATATATATTAATTACTTGGTATTACAGAGTTACATAAATTTATTAATGCACTACATACAACAATCATTTCATCAACAGGAGATTTTTTGACAACATACTTACTGGAATCCTCTGTTGGAAAATTTTAAATCTTTTCTTTAATAAACCTATTATTCTTTCAACATGTATTCTCACAGTGGCAATATTTCTAGTGCTTTCTAGGTCTTTTGGATGAAGCTGACTTTTTCCTTTAGTGAATGCCGGCATTGCCAGTTTGGCTCCTAAAATTTTTACAGAGTCTTCTATTAAAAATCCCCTCTGCCAAAATGACATCCCCTGGTGAAATTAAATTTAAAAAATCTGAATTTTCTGCTAAATATTTATCACTTGTTCTCCCTCCCCAAGCTTTTGATATATAAGCTATTGTACCTTGGGGAGTGATTCCAATTAAAAACTTTATGGTTTGGTGATGTTTATAATTTGACCAACACTGTGAGGCATTTAATACATTAGATGGAGTCTCTATAAAAACCTCAAAACAGTCGATTATTATGACTACTCTGTCATTAAATGCCTCTTTAAAATAAGCAGGAACATTTCTGAGTAACTGTTCTCGAGATGGCCACAAAACAAAATGTTTCAGTCTTATTTTCTTTTATGTAAAATTTGTCATTTAAAAATTATGACTCTAAAGAGTCATAATTTTTAAATGAATCTTCATTTAAATCACAGCCTTCAAGCCTTTGTTTTAGCCCGTATATTTGACTATTGCAAAACTTAAGATCTGCAAAAAGTTTACACAAATCGTCAATTGATAGGTCAGTTTGCACTGCAATACTAGTTTGTGTTTCACTAACTTTTGTAGCCGCAATTTCTTCATTCATGTTCTCCATTTGGGTGCTACTACTGGGAGTATTGACATTTTCTGGATTGATACCTGGGTCGATTCCTGTCTTGCTTTCCTCTGCATTTATCTAAAAATAGCATGCATATATTTTAATCAGATTACAAACAAAGTCAGTTTAAAATTCATCATAAAAATATCAGAAACTTTTTTTTTCCATACCTCTAACTTAATCCTTTTTCTCCTATTTAATGCCCTGTCATGTCTCTCTACTGCTTTTTTAGTTACAGTTTTAATTGTAACATAACCCATATTTGTGTGCCCCTCAACAAATATGGCCGGGCTGTCAATGACTTCACTCTAGAATGATCAATAGATTTATAAATTTAAGGTCTGAACATATAGCAGATGCGCTGTAGTTATTTTTTCGGTTATTCACCGATTTTGATTTTTATTATTATTTTGTCAATATATTTGTCGGGTTGCGTGTGCTTGTATTTTTATTGTATTTCCATGTAATAAAAAAATCTTAAAACGTAATATGCAGGGAGAGTTTAATGTTAAGTTTTTGCTCCAATGTGTTTTAAATTATAGGCCTTTTTATGATAAGGTAGCTCCCTTATTCTAAAAGAAAAACTGTGGGGCTTGTGTTGCAAGGTGTTTGCATACTACAAGTAAATTTGTACTTACAACTTAATAATACTTTCATAATTTAGATGACGCATTGGAATATGTACCAAGTCTAAGAACAGATACTTAGATCGTCAATTCTCAACAAGAAAGTATTGTAGAGAGATTAACTTTTCACTTATTAACTACCAAAACAAAGCAAAAAGTCGAAGTTTCTTCAAAAGAGTCAATTAAGCAGGTTGATAATGTCCTGCTAGATGTTTCAATTGACATAAAATATTAGAGCAAACACAGATATCCACTATGATAAGTTTGATTATTTTGAACCAAATACTGGTGTCTTAATGGAGGAACTATAATTAAATGTCATATATTTAAAAGATTTTTCAGGGAAATGAACTACTTTATTATTATATTTATTACGAGTATCCTTAATAATTTTTTTGTTTGTTACATTTTTGGATATCATCTTCAGTCATCATTTATTATTCGTTATAGGTATGTTGAATGTTATTTTTGACTAGAAAACTTAATATAATCATGTACCTATATTTATAATTAAGACTGACGGGATTAGGTGGGTTTGCCACATTCACTGCATCCATGAAAATAAATTTTTCTTTTAACAGCAAAAGTGCCAAGGTAATATGCAGCAAATATAACGCATTCAATCCTTTTTTCATAGTTTGTTTTGTTACCTTAGTTCACTATTCACGGAACAAAACAACAGGATAATTCTCAAAATTAAATCAAAACAACATAAAATGATGGAAATGTAATGATTACGCATGCACGATATAAAAAGCTTGCAGCTTGCAAACATTTTTTTTCCACTTCAGCATACATGCTAAAGTTCAATTTTATTGTGAATGGTCCTATTACTCATAACCTATTTAGCATGCGTGTCCAAGTGTCACTCCACGCACGAATTAATTGTGAATGCACCTTAATACGAATATGTAGATGATATTCAGCTTTATTACAGTTTTTCATCATATCAGAAAGCTTATGTACTAGAAACACTCACTTTAATTAAGATGCTGATATTATATCTATTATATTCTTATGTCACAGCTTAGTATTAATTCATATAAAAACTATGACCAGACAGACTCCTGAAAGAATCTGGGTGTTATTTTTGATCATGATTTAAAAAACATGATTCAATGATTAATCAAAAAAGTCTTTTTCAAATTAGGGACTCTTTGTATACATGGAACTCCACGAAAAGTGCAGGAGACGGTGAGCAGAATAACTCTAAAACTCTATGATTGTACTTTCAATATATCAGCTTTTTATAAGTCTCCCAAAGCTAATGATCAGGCTTTCCTTGAAGATTGAAATGAGTATTCTTCTGGTCTCTCGATATTATTAAAATTTTTACAGGAGATATTAATATAAATCTAAAAGCAGTGAATGATCAAACAGTGTATGAATATTTTTTGTATGTTAAGAAAATTTGGCTATACATCTTATATGAAAGACGCAACAAGTTATTATGCTAGAACTTGCATTGACCACTTTTGTGTTAATAATAAGTTTTAATAGCTTTTTCTTGATCCATTTGTTGATGATCATTGTCGCCTAGATTACTGACCACTATCCAATAATGAATAATATTACTACACCCGATTAAAGATGATAAAGAAACATGGACAATTAATTACTCAATATTAAATTATTGACAACGCAATTTTAAAGCAAAAACTCTTGATTCAAAATTGGATTTATATGTATGAATGCACTGATTTCAATCAGGCAACAGAAGTCTTTGTGTCATGTTTACTAAGTTCAACTGAATAATCAAAGAAAATAAAGCAGATAAGAAAAACGAACAAAAAAAAATGTGGATTACCAATGGATTAAATACTTGAATAAAACACCATTTATAAAAAACCCAAATCGATTGCCTTAAGAAGAATATACATTTTTCCGAAACAAGTTGAACAAAACAAGTTGTTCAAAAAACCAAATATTCTATAAAAACTATACTATAAAAAACAAATATTAGAAAATGAAAATATTATGAAAAAAATATATGAAACAACCTAAAAAATTACAGGCCATAGGAAAATAAAAAACAAACACCTGAAATTTATAAAAGATGATGACACAGAATTCGAAAGTGAATTGACAATGATAAATTTCTGAAAAGAGCATTAGTAAATATCGAAATAGAATTATAAAACTTTATAATAACATGATATACAATAAAGAGCGAATGTGTGAGAGACTGCGAGATTATAATAGTAGGTAAGAGTAGTTTTGTTAGAGCAATTGTACATAAAAATGGTTATGACGTGGGTATTGCCGGAATATGTAGGAATAAAAAGGATTTTTTAATAGAACTAAACAATTTACTATCTTTAAAAATACCAAAAAAACTCAATCTAGAAGTATATTTGGGTGACATCAATTTGCATATACTAAAAGAAGATAAAAAAATTGCAGAATATTTAAATATTTTACACATGGTTTAAATAGTCTAATAGATAAACCGACTAGAGTCAGGGAAGGATAGCAACCATCTTGTATTTATCATTATGTTGTCAAAAATTTATCAAAACACACAGAGGTATTTTCGGAAATTATTTTCAGTGGTATATCTGACCACTATTCTCTTTTGTTAAATATAGCTTTTAATCTAAATGGAAATACCATACCAAAAAAAACACGATACAATAAAAAAGACAATTATGCAAAACTAAACACATTTTTGTAAAATGAAACTTGGCAGGAATTACATCAAATACGCGACGTGCATACTTGTGCTGAACTTTTTGTCAATGCCTTAAGAAAATATACTGATGAAGCTACTCACATAATAAAAATAAAGAGCAAATTTCGTAAATTAATATCCATGATAGGATGACACAAGGTTTGGTAGCTTGAATAAGAAAACGAGACAAACTTAAAAAGCTAAGTGTTTTATCTAACTCAGTATGTTATATATTATATTAATTGATATATTAAATCACTCTAACACAGTTTGAGTGAATTAATAAAAGTAGCAAAGAATAATTACTACTCACAAGAACTTGAAAATTATAAAGCCGATCCTAAACGAACCTGGAAAATTCTAAAGCAGGCAACTAATAAAATAGATAGAAAGAAAAATAACATTAATACAATTATTGGTGAAAATGGAACAGAATTAAAATCAGATATTGAAATGGCTAATGAATTAAAAAAATATTTCTGTAATATTGGTAAAGAACTAGCCAGTAAAATATCCCTACCCAGCCCTAATCAATGCACACCAATGATTAGAAGGATCTGCTTAAATTCAATATTTTTTAGACCTATATCCGAAACCGAAATTATAACTTGATTAAGAAACCGAAAAAACACTTTTGCTCCCGGTTTTGATGGAATCACTGTCAACACTCACCTTTACTTGCTTAAACCACTAAAATACTAAATAAATCTTATCCTTGAATCGGGTAAATTTCCATGCTGCTTCAAACACGCTATAATATCACCGATTTTTAAATTTAGGGACAGGAAACAACCTAATAATTATCGGCCAATTGCGTTGACTAGAAGCCACTCAAAATTAATTGAAAAGTACATAACGCTAAGACAAGGTAATTTCTCAGCATCAATATGGGCTTAAAAAACCTTTAGCACTAAGGATGCCGTAATATATCTTACGGAATCTGTCAATAAAACTTTTCGGGAGAGGAAGTTGTGTATGGGCATATTCCTCGATTTAAGTAAAGCTTTCGACACTGTGACACATCGAATTCTACTCAATAAACGATAAAATAGGCATAAAAGGCGTTGCACTTAACCTCTTCGAGTCTTCTTTGAGAAACAGAACCCAAAGTGTAAAAGTAAATAACAGTATAAGTGAACCTTCACCAGTACAGTCTTGGGACCAATTTTGTTTCTTGTATATGTAAATGATTTGCTCGATTTATTGACGGATGAAGAAGGAGAAGTGATTTGCTTTGCTGACGATATGGCTATTCTAGTGAAAAGGAGCAACTGGGAGGAGATTAAGAATAAGCAGAAAATGTCATAAAAAAATTAAAACCTGGTTTGATCTGAATTATTTAACGATAAATGCAAACAAATACAACTTAATTTGTTTCTCAGTAACTAAATATAAATCTGCATTTCTAGATAGACTTACTATTTACGATCATAGCTGTTCAGATCATTTTCAGTGTGAATGTCACTTAAAAATAAAAAACACAACAGAAATAAAATATCCCGGAATAGTTATTGACTCAAATCTGAATTGGTTGGCGCATATAGAATATGTGTCAGCCAAAATCAGAAAGCTCATTTATACATTCTACCAACTAAGGCAGTTTATGGAATATCATTTACTAAAGTTAGTTTATTTATCTCTAGTAGATATTATACAGGGTGTTTCAGAACTATGGGATCAAACTTCTGGGGGTTGTTTAGTGCAACAGAAGAATCCATTTGAGTATAAGAACTTATGTCCGGAAATGCGTCACTACGCCACTATGGCCCTAAGACGCGTTAAAATTTATAAAAAACATTAATTACCTAAATTATTTTGGATCAATTATTTTTTATTGTTAGGGGATCGATTGACTTAAACCAACACGGCTTTTTTAAAAAAAGATCGCACTGACTAACCTTGTGCCTTACGTTCAACTCATATCTGAGAATATGGAGCGAGGTTCTGAGACTTGTACAGTGTACACCGATTTCTCTAAAGCTTTCGATAAGGTCCACCACCCAACTCTTTTAATAAAGCTTGAGAATTTCGGGGTACATGGGGCTTTGTTTGAAATTTTTAAAAGTTACTTAAGTGAAAGATCTCAGTATGTTGTTGTAAATGGCCAAAAATCGAAGAGTACAGCTGTGACTTCAGGTGTGCCTCAGGGGTCACACTTGGGTCCTCTGCTGTTTATCATTTTCCTATATGATATAGAGCAATGTTTTTCACATAGTAGCTATGCTTTATATGCAGATGATCTTAAAATCTCAAAAACTATTAATTCGGCTGCTGATTACTTTACTTTACAGTACGATTTATCTAATTTTATGAATTACTGTACTTTGAATAGACTTTTTGTCAATTTGGATAAATGTAATTGTATTTTGTTTTCTAAAAGGCCTGTTCCTCTGCAAGTTAAATGTGATCTTTACCTAAATAATGTTAAGCTTAAATATTTGGATTATATTAAGGATCTTGGGGTGACATTGGATCCTAGGCTTTTGTTTGAAAAGCATCTTGAAAATATTGTACAAAAGGCTCTTAAAAATCTTGGATTTGTTTTTCGAGCAACAAAAGGATTTAGCAACATAAATTCCTTAACAATTTTATTCAATAGTATAGTAAGACCTGTACTGGAATACGCAACAACAGTTTGGAATCCAATGTACGCCAATTATATTGGCCGACTAGAGAGTGTGCAGCGCAAATTTGTTAACACTTTAAATTATAGGTTTAACAGACGACGGCATTTCTTTAGTTATGATGATAATTTAAAATTTTATAATATGCAATCGTTGGAGGTCCGAAGAAGAAATTTTGATTTAATATTTATATACAAGGCCGTAAACAACTTTATTGATTCTTCATCTGTTTTAGAAAAACTCAATTTTAACATCAATCCTTACATCCTTCGTAATAGACAAACTTTTGTAGTGTCCAGGTATTTTTCCAATTACTTATCGAATTCTCCAATTATTAGATGTACCCGTATGTATAATAGTTTGGAGTTAAACCATCCTAATATTGACTTATTTTTTTTGAGCTTTGATGCCTTTAAACGACACCTAAGACGGCTTCCTGATTAAACTACATAAGTAATTCATAAGGTAATTAATATTTTTTCTAAATTTAAACGCGTCTTAGGGCCGTAGTGGCGTAGTGAAACATTTCCGGACATGGGTTTCTATACTCAAATGGATTCTACTGTTGCACTGAACAACCACTAGAAGTTTGATCCCTTAGTTCTGAAATACCTTGTATTAATTTATTGGATTGCTGTATGGGGAGCAACAAATAAAACAATTATAGAACCTTTAGTAATTACCCAGAAATATATATTAAAAATTATTTTAAAAAAACCTAAACTGTACTCATCTACTGTTCTTTTCTGTGAAGCTAATGTATTAAAATTAAATCAGTTAGGTGTTAAAGCAGTAATTAGATATATATCAACAGAGAAATCATTTATAAGTTTTCCAACTCATACATTTAACACTAGGACAAACTATAAAAAAGAAGCAGTAACACAAAATGTAAAACTTGGAAAATGTCAATAAAATTTTTTTTATATAGTGCCTAAAATATACAACATGCTTCTATTTGATATAAAAAATAAAAACTTAATAAAATAAAACGCAAAATTAATACATGGTTACTTGTAAATAATATAGATTGGTTTACTAAATGACTTTATTCGTGCTTACCTGCTACTCTATTTTCTGGTATAACTTATTCCTTTCATCATTTACATATTTAAGTACTCAGTGTAATATTATATTTACCATTACTTAAAATTAGTTCTTTTTCTGTATTTCATTAAACCATGTGCACACACAGATTGTAATCCATTGTGCATTCAATAAGATTTTTATTATATGTATATCACTTTTAATATTTGTAATATATTGAATTTGAATTTGAAATTGTAAATGATGATGACACAGAATTCGAAAGTGAAATGCCAATGGTAAACTTCTGAAACAAGCATTAATAAATGTCGAAACAAAATTATAAAACTTTATAATAACATGATGTAGACTTTGTCTAGCTAAAGAAAGGTAGAGCACGTGTTGTTCGGCTCGGTTGCGCAGTAAATTTGTTTACGCCGCTGCCAAAGCAACGGTATCGATCGCACCGATTTGCATATAAACAGTGCCGTTGCGTTCATTCTTATATTTGTGTCTGTGCTCTAAAATTAAAATTAAAAAAAGGCGCGCTACTGTCGCTAATCGCGCGTTATTAGGGGACAAAACCTGGCGCAGCTTTGAAACAGATGGTGTACCTTTCCTTAGCTAGACAAACTCTACACCATATTAAGTAAGTAATAGTTTGACTGCTATATGAGATCTATTTTTAAAGTGGCAAAGTTCCATCTCATTTTAAGACTTCAATTATCATCCCAACACATAAGTCAAGGCCTTCAAAATCAGACAGACAAAATTCAAAACTATCGTCCCATAAGCCTCATTAGCAATATAGCAAAAAAGCCACTAAAACAGAGGCTTGCTACATTTTTCCGTAAAGAGGACATTTTGTCAAAAATCAATATGTCTTCTTGGAGGATAGTAGAACTACCAATATTATTCAGTATCATTATCACATCTCAAATATCCATAAATTTAAGTAACAGAAAAAGGATCAGTGGATTCTCATAAATCTCTTATATCTGGATTCTCAGGCATACCACAAGGCTCCATATTGGGACCTCTACTTTTCAACTCATTTATTACTAGCATATATTTTATAGCATTTATAAAACCATATTGTGCAGTGATTTAAACAGTATTAACTCAAAATGTTTTAATCATAATTCCATAAAAATATTTCAACTAAATATCTGTAGTGCTGTTAAAAATCTTGATAATTTATTGCTCTTATTGTCACAGATTGAGGTAAATTTTGATATCATAGTATTGACAGAAACTTTTCAGATATTGAACACAGATATTTTAAATATTTCAGGATATGATTTGCTTTACAATCATGGCAATATTAATAAAAATGACGGTGTTCTTGTATACATTAGTCAAAAGTTCAGTTATAAATATGAAATAAAAAAATTGTCAAATATAAATTTTATTGATATTGATCTAACTCAACAAAAAAATGAATCTTTTAAAATTACTGCTATATACAGACCACCGTCCACAGATGCTGACGGTTTTAATGCAGACTTGCTTCATTATTTATCTGAGTTGCCTAGGTTGGATGTTCACGTTATTTGTGGGGATATTAATATTAATATCCTAAAGGAAAAACAAGATTTAAATCATGTTCAAGAATATCTTAACCTTCTTAATGCAAACTCCTATGATGTTTCGTACGTAAATAATGTTTGCACTTGGGAGAGAAATTTACAGAAAGCCTGTCTAGACCACTACTTTGTTAAATCCGGAAATTCTGAAAATATTAAAGCTTATTTGTTAAATTACAAGATAACGGATCATTATCCAACTATCATTGAAATAGGAGATCAGAACAATTTATGTAGAAATTGTCCAAATAAAATCATTAAAGAATACATTAATTATGGAAAATTGATACAAGACTCCTTTTTAATAGACTGGAATTATTTTTACTCTTGTGAGGACTTAGATGAAATGACGAACATTTTTATAAATAACATAACAAAAATCATGCAAAAAATACAAAAAACGTTAAAATAAACAAAAAAAAAATCCAAGGAAGGGTTGGATTAGTCCAAGCCTACTAAATGCTATTAATAGTAAAAATGTACTACATCAAGAATTAAAAAAATCTCCTAATAATTTAACTCTAAAACAAAATTACAACATGTGTAAAAGAAGTCTTGCAAAATCCATCGCCGCCTCAAAAAAACAATATTTTGAAAAATTACTAAGTAACCAACAAAACACCAAATGCCTATGGGATTCAGTCAATAAAATTTGTAACAAAAACCAAAAAAATCAGGAAATTGAAAAAATAAAATCAAAAAATAAAATTATATCTGATAAAAAAAAAATAGCCGACGTATTTAATAAACACTATTGCTCAGTAGGGGAAAACTATGCCAAAAAAATTAAAAAACCTAAAAATTTTATTGACAACGAACCTGAAATAGCAAACAATATGTTTCTTAATTTTGTTACTGAACAAGAAATATTAAAGATTATAAAAAAATTAAAGACAAAAAAATCCCCCGGTTTTGATGGTATAGGTACTGAAATCTTAAAATTAATAGACAGTCAAATCTCATACCCATTAGCATTTTTAATAAATAAATGTATAAAAAAGGGATATTTTCCAAAACCATTAAAAATAGGTATTATTTCTCCTTTGCTAAAATCTGGAAGTAGACTGGATATTATAAACTACAGACCAATTTCGCTGTTAACAAACATAGCAAAAATTTTTGAAAAAGTGCTAAAAAGTAGAATCATGAAATTCTTAAAAAAATACAAATTGATATTCGAGAATCAGTATGGGTTCATGGAGGGTAGATCGACGGAAGATGGAATTGCTGGGCTCACATCACAAATATATAAAAATCTTGATGAAAGCAGCCCGACATTGTGATCTGGCCAAGGCGTTCGATACAGTTTCGCACTCCTTGCTCTTAGAAAAAATCAAAAGATATGGCCTTAGAGGAAAAATATTTGATATCATAAAGAGCTACTTATGTGATAGAATAAAATATACAAAAATCGGTGGAGTAATGAGTGAGGCTGGGTCGATAACCTGTGGCGTTCCTCAGGGGACTGTTTTGGGACCACTACTGTTTGTTTTGTATATAAATGGCTTACTTAAACTGAACATTAATGGTAAACTATATCATTTGCTGATAATACTGCTATTTTGTTTAAGGGAGAAACATGGGAGGAATTAAAAATTCAAGCAGAAAGGGATTTTTCGCTGGTTAAAAAATGGTTTGATTTTAACTTATTAAATGTAAATCTTGAAAAAACCAAATGCATATTATTCTGTCCCAATGATAAAACAATAAACTGTCGAGGCATAATAGTGGATAATCAAGCAATACCTGCGACAAAGACTATAAAATATTTAGGAATTATTATAGACAACAACCTCCGATCGGACCATCACATCAAATATGTTGTTCAAAAGATTAGATGTGTCATGCCAAAATTAAACTATTTGAAAGACTTCCTGTCAACGAATCAATTAAAAACTCTATATTTTTCATTAGTGCAGTCACATTTGATCTATGGAATAATTGGTTGGGGAGGAGTGCTAAACTCACATGTTACAGGTTTAGAAATAACTCAAAAATGGGCACTTAAAATTGTATTTAACAAAAGTAGGTTTTTTCCATCGGATACATTATATGGCATAAGTGGTGTCATGGATATTAGACAGCTTTTCTGTTATAGAATGCTCTTAAGATCGTTTAAGAAACCTCAAGAAAGTTTAGGTTCTATCTAACGAAACAAACTATAGTTTAAGGTCTTCAAATAAAGTTATTATTCCAAAATGCAAAAAAATGTGCAGACAGAGAAGCTGGCTATACCTAACTCCAAGACTATATAATAAAATCCCTGATGATATTAAATGTTGTGAAAGTTTTATTAGTTTTAAAAGAAAAGTGTCAGACTGGTTACTGAGGGTACTATCGCGAGAGGATTTAAACAGTTTTGTGAACCAAAAAGAAAACAAATATTAAATTATATACCCAAAGACTTATATTGAAGTGAAAAAGTATAAGAAAGTGTCACACAAAAAGCAAAATGATTTTTGCTTTTTCGACAATACTTATGAACGTTTATTACGGTAAATTTATGGTAAAATATGTATTAATATCGAGATTAATATTGAATTAAAATTGTATTTTACATTTGTTTAATAAACGTCCTATATAAGCATCTCTAAAGACCTATAAATTAACACCT
>NW_026088547.1:0-48995 GCF_022605725.1 Anthonomus grandis grandis | reverse complement strand
ACACATCTCGTGAGAGTTCAAATAAAATGTCCCCGTGAATAACAGCTGCTTTTGTCGTTAACATCCAATCTAATAACACAGTTTGTTTATTTAAATTCGATATAATTATATATATGTGTATATTAATAAATAATAACAAAAGACCTTCTGAAAAATGGTTTGGAAGAGGCGGTTAGGGAATTTATTCCAGTTTTTTCACACACACACCGCTCTGCTTAAAAATTATAGGTTATGTTGAATGTTCCTAAGCAGGCTTATATAAAGCACACTGAACCGCACATAAATCTATGAAGGTCAGCAGCATACTGAACCTTGATTCCCAATACTTTCATGGCCAACTTGCTTCGTTATCATAGAAAAAGACAGCAAGCAAATTATGCCATAAGAGACCTAACCTAATGTTCATTATGCTATTTATAAACTCACCTTTAATTCGCTTTGCCATATTATAATATATATGCAACGAAACGTAGCGCTGTTAACCCTTTAGTAATCAATCTATTTACTCTTACCTTCGAATATAAACACTGAAAAACAACCGACACTCTTAACGCGGAAAAACACCACAACAAACGCGACAATTTCCACAGTTTTTCCGTGGCAAATCTGGCACGTAATAAATACACACACCTGTTTTAAAAAAAGGGCTTTTATTAGAGGCGCGTGCTTCGTGTCCCTTGACTAATTTACTGGGGGTTTTACGGCTTCTTTTATCGCTTTTAAATTGGTTTACAAAACGACGATCCGCTACTCTCTTCTCTCTCTCTCTCTGTGTTTATGTCTCGTCGGTCGGCAGATGGAATTTACGCGGTGGGTTTTTTTTTTTGCATTTTCGAGTTATAACGGGCCCACGGGGGGGTATTTCGTATCTGAAATGTCGCTTTAACTAGTTAAGTTATTTAATTTCATGGCAAATGTTGTTTAAAATAAAAGGATGAACGAAACTTGGAACGGGAAATGTCATCTGTCAACAACGTCAAACACTCAAGTGTCAATGGATATTTTTTTAGTGAACAGGTTTGCCAACTGTTCAACTGATCATTTGATTGCACTCATTTATAAAAATAAATAATTTGAGAAGTAAATGAATTTTTTTCATGAACAACCTTACTATGGCGAGGTGTACAAACACAAGCCAAAAAATCACACTCATGGTATTTAACAGTGTTGCCAATCTGCCCGATTTATTTAAATTAGAATTTCGTGTTCAAAGATGTATACTTTTGCCCGTACATACATAAATTTAATTGAGTCAAAACGAGCCGCTTATCGACGAATATATACGGAAAATAATAATTATAATGTGATGCCGTATTTTATATTGACATAAATAAGTCGATGTCTTTGAGGTTATGTCACCACACTTTTGACAGACGTCACCAGAAGCAGAAATTATTAAACGACTCTTTATGGCCCGAACAAGTTAATTAACACCATCTTAATAAAACGTTATAATGTTACTTATCAGGTTTCGAAGCACGGCTAGGCGTAATTAACACATTGTCGCCTTATTTTCGTTTAGAACTATAATAAACCTTAAAGTGTCAAGACTATCATCTGTCAAGACGACTATGTCATTTCGGCCTGTTTAAGGTTATGTGTCGCGTGATAGAGCTAGAAGTTTGACCGGGTCAGTTTGTGAGTAGTAGCTTTGACGCACCACATTAAAACAAATTTAATTATTCGAATAAAAAAATAATAAACAGCATAAGTACATGAAATCCACCAATATCTTATGCAGATGTATGCAAAACACAACATACAATCGAGTCCAAAAGTGATGCAGTCAGCGGTTCTGTTAAACCATATCGAGGAGACCGTTGACCCCGTTATCTGGAATAATATTTTTTTAACCTCTTTCGATCCGTCTTATAAGAATCAATTAAGAAAAATAGAAAAAAGTGGGTGGGGGGGGGGGGGGGAAGATTTAAAGTCATGCGGCGCCATCTAGGAGCACCTTCGGTGACATTGACACTGTTTTGTTTTCCAGGTGCCAGTGTCGGGTTTACCGACAAAAAAGAACTCGAGTCGCCGAAACGCGTGGGGTAACTTGAGCTACGCCGACTTGATCACCCAGGCGATCACCACGTCACCGGATAAACGATTGACCTTGTCGCAGATCTACGAGTGGATGGTCCAGAATGTCGCTTATTTTAAGGACAAGGGCGACAGTAACAGCTCTGCCGGTTGGAAGGTAAGTTATTTGACAATTGACAGGTGTCATGTGGTTACCACTAAAAAAAACTGTATTACCAACCTAAATACTGATTGACGCAATAACCTTTGAAAAAATTCCACTATTCGACGCAATTTCTCTCTCTGTCTCTCACTGGTTTATTAAATCCGGACTGCCAACTAAGTAGGAATTAATTACCCAACATTCCGCCGCATTCTTCAGATTGACCGAATATACATCGCGGGACGAGTGTGGGGAGGGAAGGTGGCATAACGTGGTAATGCGCTATAAATAGGGGCTACAGAAAATAACACAAAAAAAAAGCTAAATCGTTAATTAAATACGCATACGCGAACACAATACATTATCAGTCGGTTTATAAGGTCAAATTTCAACATTCGGTTGACATTTCGTAACTAGTCAACCGCTGCTGGTGTCGGTTACTATATTATAGCCCCACGTGTCGCGTCGAACGCGGTCGCTGCCTCCGATTTTATTTTAATTTTTTTCTTTTTTTCTCATTCATTTAGTTTCGGTCGGTCTAATTTTTCTTATGCGGTACGCACCTCTTTGCGGCGCCATCTATCGGTCTCATGCAAGTTAATTAATTAAATAAGTCGCAAGAGCAAGGAACGAGAGATGGCGCTGATAAATTTATGGTTATGTGGGTTAAAGTGCCATTTTGAATTGACGTCTTGGGGCTCTTTTCGGTTAAATAATTTTCAACTTAATGGCACTTTCTGTTTCGTTATTTTAGATGGGACGCCTTATATATTATTGCAGTTTTAAATTCTACGTGAATTTTGAGGTCACATGTCGTACTTTGGTTAAAACGGTTTCCAAGATCTGAACAGTTAAACACCTATAGAGCCTAAACCTTTTCTCCTCTTCCGATTTCACACTCTGAACATTTCTGAATAATTTGTGCTTAGTGCGCAACTCTCACGAGATGTGAATGGGTGAGAAACTAAAAAAAGATGGAGCTGCGATTTGTTCACTTGAATGAAATGCGTCATTATCTTCTCAAAGAGTTAGTCTTGTTAAAATTAAAAGAAGAAAGATGGCGTTGACAAATTTCTAGTTAGGTTACGTCACTAAACCCAGGTGACCAGAGTTATTTTTGACCAATAGGAACTACGAAAAACTGTACAACTAACGAGGACTAACTTGTCCGCAGACCGTTTGCATGATTTTTTGCCTATGGTTACCATAAAAAGATTAATGGTGTGCTAATGGGTTTATAAAGGGGAAAAAAGCGCGTGTCCGGTTAATATTAATGAAACGCTCGTTATATTTATAATTTATCGGATAAATATGGAATAAGACAGATTTGACCTTTCGGTTGCAGCTTTTTTAGCGGAAAAGTGAGATTTGTTTGTAAATAGGCCGCTTATACACGGAAACCCGTGGTTTTTTTCTGATTGCGTTAACGGGATTTATTAATCAAGTTGTGTCATTAAAAACTACTAAATATTTTTTTCTTAAAAATCTTGTGCGAACTTGGAAAAACGCTAAAATAGGTGTCCAGAGATTGTGTGTACAAATTTTCAAAATCGTGTCTGTTCAACTTTTTGAGTTATGAACATTGTGTTTAATTATTGGAAAAAAAAATTAATATTTTCAAAAAAAAAATTATTTCTCAAAATCTTGGGCGAATTTTGAAAAACGCTGAAATAGGTGTCCAACCAAATTGTCCAGAGAATGTGTGTACAAATTTTCAAAATCGTATCTGTTCAACTTTTTGAGTTATGAACATTGTGTCTAATTATTGGAAAAAAAAATAATATTTTCAAAAAAAAAATTATTTCTCAAAATTTTGTTCGAATTTTGAAAAACGCTGAAATAGGTGTCCAACCAAATTGTCCAGAGAATGTGTGTACAAATTTTCAAAATCGTATCTGTTCAACTTTTTGAGTTATGAACATTGTGTCTAATTATTAGAAAAAAAAATTAATATTTTCAAAAAAAAAATATTTCTTAAAATTTTGCGCGTATTTTGAAAAACGTTAAAATAGGTGTCCAACCAAATTATCCAGAGAATGTGTGTACAAATTTTCAAAATCGTATCTGTTCAACTTTTTGAGTTATGAACATTCTGTCTAATATTTGAAAAAAAAATTCAATATTTTCAAAAAATATTTTTTTTCTCAAAATCTGGTACGAATTTTGAAAAACGCTGAAATAGGTGTCCAGTCAAATTGTCCAGAGAATACGTGTACAAATTTTCAAAATCGTATCTGTTCAATTTTTTGAGTTATGAACATTGTGTTTCATTATTGGAAAAAAAAATTAATATTTTCAAAAAAAAAATTATTTCTCAAAATTTTGCGCGTATTTTGAAAAACGCTGAAATAGGTGTTTAATGAAATTGTCCAAAGAATGTGTGTACAAATTTTCAAAATCGTATCTGTCCAATTTTTTGAGTTATGAACATTGTGTCTAAATATTAGAAAAAAAAATTAATATTTTCAAAAAAAAATTATTTCTCAAAATCTTGTTCGAATTTTGAAAAACGCTGAAATAGGTGTCCAACCAAATTGTCCAGAGAATGTGTGTACAAATTTTCAAAATCGTGTCTGTTCAATTTTTTGAGTTATGAACATTGTGTCTAATTATTGGAAAAAAAAAATTAATATTTTCAAAAAAAAAATTATTTCTCAAAATCTTGTTTGAATTTTGAAAAACGCTGAAATAGGTGTCCAATCAAATTGTCCAGAGAATGTGTGTACAAATTTTCAAAATCCTATCTGTTCAACTTTTTGAGTTATGAACATTGTGTCTAATTATTGGAAAAAAAAAATAATATTTTCAAAAAAAAAATTATTTCTCAAAATCTTGTTCGAATTTTGAAAAACGCTGAAATAGGTGTCCAATCAAATTGTCCAGAGAATGTGTGTACAAATTTTCAAAATCGTATCTGTCCAATTTTTTGAGTTATGAACATTGTGTCTAAATATTGGAAAAAAAATTAATATTTTCAAAAAAAAATTATTTCTCAAAATCTTGGGCGAATTTTGAAAAACGCTGAAATAGGTGTCCAATCAAATTGTCCAGAGAATGTGTGTACAAATTTTCAAAATCCTATCTGTTCAACTTTTTGAGTTATGAACATTGTGTCTAATTATTGGAAAAAAAATTAATATTTTCAAAAAAAAATTATTTCTCAAAATTTTGCGCGAATTTTGAAAAACGCTGAAATAGGTGTCCAATGAAATGGTCCAAAGAATATATGTACAAATTTTCAAAATCGTGTCTGTTTAACTTTTTGAGTTATGAACATTGTGTCTATTTATTGGAAAAAAAAATTAATATTTTCAAAAAAAAATTATTTCTCAAAATCTTGTTCGAATTTTGAAAAACGCTGAAATAGGTGTCCAATCAAATTGTCCAGAGAATGTGTGTACAAATTTTCAAAATCCTATCTGTTCAACTTTTTGAGTTATGAACATTGTGTCTAAATATTGGAAAAAAAAATTAATATTTTCAAAAAAAAAATATTTCTCAAAATCTTGTTCGAATTTTGAAAAACGCTGAAATAGGTGTCCAACCAAATTGTCCAGAGAATGTGTGTACAAATTCTCAAAATCGTATCTGTTCAACTTTTTGAGTTATGAACATTGTGTCTAATTATTGGAAAAAAAAATAATATTTTCAAAAAAAAAATTATTTCTCAAAATTTTGCGCGAATTTTGAAAAACGCTGAAATAGGTGTCCAATTAAATTGTTCAGAGAATCTGTGTACAAATTTTCAAAATCGTGTCTGTTCAATTTTCTGAGTTATGCACCAGGTTTCGGCTTCATATAATAGATGTCCGAATCAATTCAAGATAGTGCCTTTACTAAAATTAACTGTTTATCTTTTGAATGTATGGATTGTCTATTTATTGTATCATTATTTGTTAAAATTTGAGTTATTAAAAGACGTTGTCTAAACTTAAGTTAAGAAGCTTAGTTAGAACTTCGTCTTTTTAAGTTTTAATTAAGGTTTTCGCTACCAGTCGAATCATGCTGAATAAATTCATTCATTCATCCTTCTCGCTATTACTCTGAAGGCAATTGAATAAAGTAATAGAAAGCAATTGACTTTTCTTAATTTTGATGGATTTTCGTAATATGGAAGGTCAACTCGGGTTACCTTACCGCATTAAGCACATGTTATTTTTGGAAAAAAAACAATTAACAAAAAGAAAATCAAGTCAAGGAGTCACATAACGGAGCCCGAAATATCCGAAGAAGAATCCGTATAACATGGAGGAGAGATGACGGATCTAAAAGAGGTCCGCGGTATGACGCGTAAACCGGCGGCGATTAAATAAAATTAAAACGGACTGAAAACGGCGTGTGAGTGAGTGTGTGTGTGTGTCCTCAATAAGTTGATGCTCTCCTAATTTTAACCTGCAGGCAGCAGAGCGGACCTGCCTGCGGTCGACGAACAGACACACGCCCACTTCCATATCTGAACACTCTAAAATCGCATTTTTTTTTTTTAAATCATGTAAATTGAACATGAATTCATTCATTGATGATGAATACATACATACTCCAGATATTGTCAAAAACCTTCTTGCAGATCCACAACCTGTGAAGCGGAATCTGTGTGATTGTACCAGAGGAGTTTGGAATCTATTGCGACACCTTTTTAGGTGTATTTGAATAATGACTCTATTCTGCCTGCAGTAGTATCAGGTATAAAGAAATAATAATTAAACATAATATAGATTATAGAGCTGTATCTACAAATTTATTGTGAAATTTTTGGAAAAAACAAATTGTGTTTTAAAATTTGAGAAAATGTTCATAACTCAAGAAATTGATCAGACAAAATTTTGAAAATATGTACACACCTTCTCTGGACAATTTGATTTTAGACCTATTTCAGCGTTTTTCAAAATTCGCCCAAGATTTTAAGAAATAATTTTTTTTTTGAAAATATTGTTTTTTTTTCCAATAATTAGACACAATGTTCATAACTCAAAAAGTTGAACAGACATGATTTTGAAAATTTGTGCACACATTCTCTGGACAATTTGATTGGACACCTATTTCAGCGTTTTTCAAAATTTGCACAAAATTTTGAGAAATAATTTTTTTTTGAAAATATTAATTTTTTTTCCAATAATTAGACACAATGTTCATAACTCAAAAAGTTGAACAGACATGATTTTGAAAATGTGTACACACATTCTCTGGACAATTTGGTTGGACACCTGTTTCAGCGTTTTTCAAAATTCGAACAAGATTTTGAGAAATAATTTTTTTTTTGAAAATATTAATTTTTTTTTCCAATAATTAAACACAATGTTCATAACTCAAAAAGTTGAACAGACACGATTTTGAAATTTGTACACACATTCTCTGGACAATTTGATTGGACACCTATTTCAGCGTTTTTCAAAATACGCGCAAAATTTTGAGAAATAATTTTTTTTTTGAAAATATTAAATTTTTTTTCCAATAATTAGACACAATGTTCATAACTCAAAAAGTTGAACAGACACGAATTTGAAAATTTGTACACACATTCTCTGGACAATTTGATTGGACACCTATTTCAGCGTTTTGTAAAATTCGAACAAGATTTTGAGAAATAATTTTTTTTTTGAAAATATTAATTTTTTTTTTCCAATAATTAGACACAATGTTCATAACTCAAAAAGTTGAACAGACACGATTTTGAAAATTTGTACACACATTCTCTGGACAATTTGATTGGACACCTATTTCAGCGTTTTTCAAAATACGCGCAAAATTTTGAGAAAAATTTTTTTTTTTGAAAATATTAAATTTTTCTTCCAATAATTAGACACAATGTTCATAACTCAAAAAGTTGAGCAGATACGATTTTAAAAATTTGTACACACATTCTCTGGACAATTTGATTGGACACCTATTTCAGCGTTTTTCAAAATACGCGCAAAATTTTGAGAAATAATTTTTTTTTTGAAAATATTAATTTTTTTTCCAATAATTAGACACAATGTTCATAACTCAAAAAGTTAAGCAGATACGATTTTGAAAATTTGTACACACATTCTCTGGACAATTTGATTGGATACCTATTTCAGCGTTTTTCAAAATACGCGCAAAATTTTGAGAAATAATTTTTTTTTTGAAAATATTAATTTTTTTTCCAATAATTAGACACAATGTTCATAACTCAAAAAGTTGAACAGACACGATTTTGAAAATTTGTACACACATTCTCTGGACAATTTGGTTGGATACCTATTTTAGCGTTTTTTAAAATTCGCCCAAGATTTTGAGAAATAATTTTTTTTTTGAAAATATTAATTTTTTTTTCCAATAATTAGACACAATGTTCATAACTCAAAAAGTTGAACAGACACGATTTTGAAAATTTGTACATACATTATATGGACAATTTGATTGGACACCTATTTCAGCGTTTTTCAAAATACGCGCAAAATTTTGAGAAATAATTTTTTTTTTGAAAATATTAATTTTTTTTTCCAATAATTAGACACAATGTTCATAACTCAAAAAGTTGAACAGACACGATTTTGAAAATTTGTGCACACATTCTCTGGACAATTTGATTGGACACCTATTTCAGCGTTTTTCAAAATTCGAACAAGATTTTGAGAAAAAAAATATTTTTTGAAAATATTGAATTTTTTTTTCAAATATTAGACAGAATGTTTATAACTCAAAAAATTGGACAGATACGATTTTGAAAATTTGTACACACATTCTCTGGACAATTTGATTGGACACCTATTTCAGCGTTTTTCAAAATTCGCCCAAGATTTTGAGAAATATTTTTTTTTTTTGAAAATATTAATTTTTTTTTCCAATAATTAGACACAATGTTCATAACTCAAAAAGTTGAGCAGATACGATTTTGAAAATTTGTACACACATTCTCTGGACAATTTGGTTGGACACCTATTTAAGCGTTTTTCAAAATTCGCCCAAGATTTTGAGAAATATTTTTTTTTTTTGAAAATATTAATTTTTTTTTCCAATAATTAGACACAATGTTCATAACTCAAAAAGTTGAGCAGATACGATTTTGAAAATTTGTACACACATTCTCTGGACAATTTGGTTGGACACCTATTTAAGCGTTTTTCAAAATTCGCCCAAGATTTTGAGAAATAATTTTTTTTTTGAAAATATTGTTTTTTTTTCCAATAATTAGACACAATGTTCATAACTCAAAAAGTTGAACAGATACGATATTGAAAATTTGTACACACATTCTCTGGACAAATTGGTTGGACACCTATTTCAGCGTTTTTTAAAATTCCCGCAAAATTTTGAGAAATAATTTTTTTTTTGAAAATATTATTTTTTTTTTCCAATAATTAGACACAATGTTCATAACTCAAAAAATTGAACAGATAGGATTTTGAAAATTTGTACACACATTCTCTGAACAATTTGATTGGACACCTATTTCAGCGTTTTTCAAAATTCGCCCAAGATTTTGAGAAATAATTTTTTTTTTGAAAATATTATTTTTTTTTCCAATAATTAGACAGAATGTTCATAACTCAAAAAATTGAATAGGTACGATTTTGAAAATTTGTACATACATTCTCTGGACAATTTGATTGGACACCTATTTCAGCGTTTTTCAAAATTCGAACAAGATTTTGAGAAAAAAAATATTTTTTGAAAATATTGAATTTTTTTTTCAAATATTAGACAGAATGTTTATAACTCAAAAAATTGGACAGATACGATTTTGAAAATTTGTACACACATTCTCTGGACAATTTGATTGGACACCTATTTCAGCGTTTTTCAAAATTCGCCCAAGATTTTGAGAAATATTTTTTTTTTTTGAAAATATTAATTTTTTTTTCCAATAATTAGACACAATGTTCATAACTCAAAAAGTTGAGCAGATACGATTTTGAAAATTTGTACACACATTCTCTGGACAATTTGATTGGACACCTATTTCAGCGTTTTTCAAAATTCGCCCAAGATTTTGAGAAATATTTTTTTTTTTTGAAAATATTAATTTTTTTTTCCAATAATTAGACACAATGTTCATAACTCAAAAAGTTGAGCAGATACGATTTTGAAAATTTGTACACACATTCTCTGGACAATTTGATTGGACACCTATTTCAGCGTTTTTCAAAATTCGAACAAGATTTTGAGAAAAAAAATATTTTTTGAAAATATTGAATTTTTTTTTCAAATATTAGACAGAATGTTTATAACTCAAAAAATTGGACAGATACGATTTTGAAAATTTGTACACACATTCTCTGGACAATTTGATTGGACACCTATTTCAGCGTTTTTCAAAATTCGCCCAAGATTTTGAGAAATAATTTTTTTTTTGAAAATATTATTTTTTTTTCCAATAATTAGACAGAATGTTCATAACTCAAAAAGTTGAGCAGATACGATTTTGAAAATTTGTACACACATTCTCTGGACAATTTGATTGGACACCTATTTCAGCGTTTTTCAAAATTCGAACAAGATTTTGAGAAAAAAAATATTTTTTGAAAATATTGAATTTTTTTTTCAAATATTAGACAGAATGTTTATAACTCAAAAAATTGGACAGATACGATTTTGAAAATTTGTACACACATTCTCTGGACAATTTGATTGGACACCTATTTCAGCGTTTTTCAAAATTCGCCCAAGATTTTGAGAAATATTTTTTTTTTTTGAAAATATTAATTTTTTTTTCCAATAATTAGACACAATGTTCATAACTCAAAAAGTTGAGCAGATACGATTTTGAAAATTTGTACGCACATTCTCTGGACAATTTGATTGGACACCTATTTCAGCGTTTTTCAAAATTCGCCCAAGATTTTGAGAAATAATTTTTTTTTTGAAAATATTATTTTTTTTTCCAATAATTAGACAGAATGTTCATAACTCAAAAAATTGAATAGGTACGATTTTGAAAATTTGTACATACATTCTCTGGACAATTTGATTGGACACCTATTTCAGCGTTTTTCAAAATTCGAACAAGATTTTGAGAAAAAAAATATTTTTTGAAAATATTGAATTTTTTTTTCAAATATTAGACAGAATGTTTATAACTCAAAAAATTGGACAGATACGATTTTGAAAATTTGTACACACATTCTCTGGACAATTTGATTGGACACCTATTTCAGCGTTTTTCAAAATTCGCCCAAGATTTTGAGAAATATTTTTTTTTTTTGAAAATATTAATTTTTTTTTCCAATAATTAGACACAATGTTCATAACTCAAAAAGTTGAGCAGATACGATTTTGAAAATTTGTACACACATTCTCTGGACAATTTGGTTGGACACCTATTTAAGCGTTTTTCAAAATTCGCCCAAGATTTTGAGAAATATTTTTTTTTTTTGAAAATATTAATTTTTTTTTCCAATAATTAGACACAATGTTCATAACTCAAAAAGTTGAGCAGATACGATTTTGAAAATTTGTACACACATTCTCTGGACAATTTGGTTGGACACCTATTTAAGCGTTTTTCAAAATTCGCCCAAGATTTTGAGAAATAATTTTTTTTTTGAAAATATTGTTTTTTTTTCCAATAATTAGACACAATGTTCATAACTCAAAAAGTTGAACAGATACGATATTGAAAATTTGTACACACATTCTCTGGACAAATTGGTTGGACACCTATTTCAGCGTTTTTTAAAATTCCCGCAAAATTTTGAGAAATAATTTTTTTTTTGAAAATATTGTTTTTTTTTTCCAATAATTAGACACAATGTTCATAACTCAAAAAATTGAACAGATAGGATTTTGAAAATTTGTACACACATTCTCTGAACAATTTGATTGGACACCTATTTCAGCGTTTTTCAAAATTCGCCCAAGATTTTGAGAAATAATTTTTTTTTTGAAAATATTATTTTTTTTTCCAATAATTAGACAGAATGTTCATAACTCAAAAAATTGAATAGGTACGATTTTGAAAATTTGTACGCACATTCTCTGGACAATTTGATTGGACACCTATTTCAGCGTTTTTCAAAATTCGAACAAGATTTTGAGAAATAATTTTTTTTTTTTAAATATTAAATTTTTTTTCCAATAATTAGACACAATGTTCATAACTCAAAAAGTTGAACAGATACGATATTGAAAATTTGTACACACATTATATGGACAATTTGGTTGGACACCTATTTCAGCTTTTTTCAAAATTCGCGCAAAATTTTGAGAAATAACTTTTTTTTTTGAAAATATTAATTATTTTCTCTAATAATTAGACACAATGTTCATAACTCAAAAAGTTGAACAGACACGATATTGAAAATTTGTACACGCATGCTCTGGACAATTTGGTTGGACACCTATTTCAGCGTTTTTCAAAATTCGAACAAGATTTTGAGAAATAATTTTTTTTTTGAAAATATTAATTTTTTTTTCTAATCATTAGACACAATGTTCATAACTCAAAAAGTTGAGCAGATATGATTTTGAAAATTTGTACACACATTCTCTGGACAATTTGGTTGGACACCTGTTTCAGCGTTTTTCAAAATTCGCGCAAAATTTTGAGAAATAATTTTTTTTTTGAAAATATTAATTTTTTTTTCTAATCATTAGACACAATGTTCATAACTCAAAAAGTTGAGCAGATATGATTTTGAAAATTTGTACACACATTCTCTGGACAATTTGGTTGGACACCTGTTTCAGCGTTTTTCAAAATTCGCGCAAAATTTTGAGAAATAATTTTTTTTTTGAAAATATTAATTTTTTTTCCAATAATTAGACACAATGTTCATAACTCAAAAAGTTGAGCAGATACGATTTTGAAAATTTGTACACACATTCTCTGGACAATTTAATTGGACACCTATTTCAGCGTTTTTCAAAATTCGCACAAGATTTTGAGAAATAATTTTTTTTTTGAAAATATTAATTTTTTTTCCAATAATTAGACACAATGTTCATAACTCAAAAAGTTGAACAGATACGATATTGAAAATTTGTACACACATTCTCTGGACAATTTGGTTGGACACCTATTTCAGCGTTTTTCAAAATTCGCGCAAAATTTTGAGAAATAATTTTTTTTTTGAAAATATAAATTTTTTTTTCCAGTAATTAGACACAATGTTCATAACTCAAAAAATTGAACAGATACGATTTTGAAAATTTGTACACAGATTCTCTGGACAATTTGATTGGATACCTATTTCAGCGTTTTTCAAAATTCGCACAAAATTTGGAGAAATGATTTTTTTTTTTGAAAAGATGAATTTTTTTTTGCAATAATTAGACACAATGTTCATAACTCAAAAAGTTGAACAGACACGATTTTGAAAATTTGTACATACATTATATGGACAATTTGGTTGGACACCTATTTCAGCGTTTTTCAAAATTCGCTCAAGATTTTAAGAAATAATTTTTTTTTTGAAAATATAAATTTTTTTTTCCAGTAATTAGAC
Source organism: Anthonomus grandis grandis (assembly GCF_022605725.1). Classification (NCBI taxonomy): domain Eukaryota; kingdom Metazoa; phylum Arthropoda; class Insecta; order Coleoptera; family Curculionidae; genus Anthonomus; species Anthonomus grandis. The sequence continues at coordinate 35,405 of NW_026088547.1, read as the reverse complement.
ACAATGTTCATAACTCAAAAAGTTGAACAGACACGATTTTGAAAATTTGTACATACATTCTCTGGACAATTTGGTTGGACACCTATTTCAGCGTTTTTCAAAATTCGCCCAAGATTTTGAGAAATAATTTTTTTTTTGAAAATATTAATTTTTTTTTCCAATAATTAGACACAATGTTCATAACTCAAAAAGTTGAACAGACACGATTTTGAAAATTTGTACATACATTATATGGACAATTTGGTTGGACACCTATTTCAGCGTTTTTCAAAATTCGCTCAAGATTTTAAGAAATAATTTTTTTTTTGAAAATATAAATTTTTTTTTCCAGTAATTAGACACAATGTTCATAACTCAAAAAGTTGAACAGACACGATTTTGAAAATTTGTACACACAATCTCTGGATAATTTGGTTGGACACCTGTTTCAGCGTTTTTCAAAATTCGCTCAAGATTTTGAGAAATAATTTTTTTTTTGAAAATATTAATTTTTTTTTCTAATAATTAGACACAATGTTCATAACTCAAAAAGTTGAACAGATACGATTTTGAAAATTTGTACGCACATTCTCTGGACAATTTGGTTGGACACCTATTTCAGTGTTTTTCAAAATTTGTATAAAATTTTAGAAAAAAAAAAATCGATCAGTTATAGAGAAAATAAACGATAAAAAAATACTTTAGTTACTTAGAAATTAATAAAAACGACTTCAATTTCTCAAGGTAGATTAAAAAAAAAAACTGCCTGAAAAATCCCTATTTATTGCCTTGAGTTTCTGGATGAAAATATTTCCTTAGTTTTATAAGACAAAGGAAGGAAGACTTTGTTGACTAATAAACAGCACGTCCTTTGTTGTTCATCACATTTATTCAGTTAATATTTCATACATTTTCTCTCGCTTCTGTCACCGTGTAAAATACCAGTTTTAACTACTATTGTCCACTATAACCTTCAAAAACAAACCAAACTGCAATGGTTTATATCTCGAAAACCGTTTGACCAAAGTATGGCATGTGACCCCTCAAAATTCTTAAAATTTCACGTAGAATCCAAATATGAATTAATATGGAGGGCATCCTAATTAAAATAACGAATTTAGCATCCGTTTCAAGTAGAAATATTATGCAAAAACATACCTGAGCTAACGAACTCACGTCAGAAGCAAACCCTCGGAAAGGAAAGCCCTCCGGATAATAATAGCCGCTCATGCACACGCTCTCTCTTTTTCTCTCTTTCTCTCTCACGTCTCGCCGAGGCCAGAAAGGCACACGAGTGCCGTTACATCAAAACGCATTCCGTATTTTACTACTTACTACTACTACTACTATACAGGAACATAAACAACAACAACAACAACAACAGCAGCAGCGATTTTACTACAATGAAGCCAGGGGGGCCCTCGTGACAACGTCGTGTGTTGTTTCAAAACAAAGCGGCTTTTTCGGTCCGCCTGTTGATGCGACCTACGTCAACATTTCGCGTATACGTAAACAAACAACACCGACAGAGATAAAAACATATAAAAAGAGGGAGTAGGACAGGTGCTTTTAATTCACTTTTTAATGTAAAGCCTTTAATGCTCTCCAATAGGTTTAGTAATGTAATTTCTGACGTAACAATCATGCGCACAGAAGAAGCAATTTCGTGACGTAACAAGCCACTGTCAAAGTGACGCCATCTTGGAATAAAACAAAAACAAGATGGTTTTTTTTTTTTTTTTTGAACGAATGTTTGATTTAGGCAGAAGTCCTTGGGGGTGTTTGTGTTTAATTATTACAGTTTTATGGGGGGGGGGGGATTTAATAATAAATTAAAGCCACGGATAAATATTTAATTGACAAACATTTTAACTGTATGCAATGTTAATGCTCATTCTTGCGCCGTTGTCAAATATCTGAAAATATCAGGCTTGCGTATAAGCATGTTTTAGCGCAAAAAGTATTTGAAAGGAAATACTGCCGGGAATAATGAAATTATTCTAGGAACACTAAAATAAAAAGTAATAATTTTTTTAAGTAGCGCTATCTACAGCGAATCCTAGAACTAATACCCATACATAGTAGACGTACGGAATTTAAGGAAGGTAAATTCGCTCTTAAAGTTTCTGTTACGTAGGGATCTGCCGCTCCAAACTAGTTCTGTCTCTCTCTAAAATTGGATATAGGCAACCAGTTTTTGTAGGCGTTTTCGACCAGACCAGTCGATGGGTCGAATCGGACAGTAGTCGTGCGGTGTCGAGTTTTTACTTTTGGTGGTGTGACACGTACGCCATCGCCATGGTAATGTACACTTAAAGTTTCGTTTTCGTCGTTGCTACTACGTCTTATTAATAACAATCCCGGTGCCTAATAGCACCACAAATCAAGCAACGCCATCTAGAGCGATCTACAGAACAATTATTACATAGAGGGCGTGCGCGGTCTTTCACACTGTTTTGACTGCGTTGACATTGACAGTTAATAAATATCTTCTTCCTCGGTTACTCTCTTGTAAATTGAACCTTTCCAGGTTTTTCTATGTTATTATTGCATTTCTAAATTAATCTCTGGATATTCTAGAGTGATTCAAATGCCTGGAATTTAATATTTATTATAGCTCATCTGCCTAGAATAGATGGCTCAATTTTCTGGACTAATAGATTACTACTCAGAATAAAAATTAATTTACCTAGAATGAAAAAAAGAAAGCGCCATCTACAACGAATCCCAAAACTACTACATATATAGAGGGCGTACATAATTTGGTTCTGACTTTTAGTAATTGAATGGCAAGTTGTTTGAAGGTGTGACAATCGTTGACTGTTAACCGTGGAAGAACTGGAAATTGTTTTTTAGATACAGGAAGGGGGGTCACAGTGACCTATTAGTAATAAAATCTTGAAATAAATAAAGATTTAGGGGTGGGGTTAGGGAGCGAGAGAAGAGAAAAAGGCGAATACGCTTTTAGCTTTTTTAAAGGTTAAAGTTTCTGATAATCTACAAGCAACGCCATCTAGAGCGACCTACAGAACAACTATTACATAGAGGGCGTGCGTGGTCTTTCACACTGTTTTGACTGCGTTGACATTGACAGTTAATAAATACCTTCTTCCTCGGTTACTTTCTTCTAATTTGAACCTTTCCAGGTTTTTCTATGTTATTATTGCATTTTTAAATTAATCTGTGGATATTCTGGAGTGACTCAGATGCCTGCAATTTAATATTTATTATAGCCCATCTACCTAGAATAATGGCTCAATTTCCTAGACTACTCCTCAGAACAATAATTCATTTACCTGGAATGAAAAACAAAAACAAAGCGCCATCTACAACGAATCCCAAAACTACTACATATATAGAGGGCAAACATAATTTGATTCTGACGTTTATTAAATAAATGACAGACGGTTGAAGTTTGACAGATATGTGACAAACGTTGACTGTTAACAGTGGCAAATCTAGAAATTGGTTTTTCACACCTTACATCAAAAATTAAAATAAGGTTTTAGTAATAACATTTTTTGAAGCTAATAAAAGTCGGTTGGAATTTCCAATCAATTTTGAAGTAACGCCATCTACGGCGAACTGCTGAACAACTATTGCATAGAGAGCGTGCGCGGTCTTTTACACTGTTTTGACTGCGTTGACATTGACAGTTAATTAATATCTTCTTCCTCGGTTACTCTCTTGTAAATTGAACCTTTCCAAGCTTTTCTATGTTATTATTGCATTTCTAAATTAATCTGTGGATATTCTGGAGCGATTCAGATGCCTGCAATTTAATATTTAATATAGCCCATCTACCTAAAATAATGACTCAATTTCCTGGACTACTACTTAGAATAATAACTCATTTGCTGGAATGAAAAAACAAAACAAAGCGCCATCTACCACACACCCAAAAACTACTATTATATATATATATAAGGGGTGTCCCAAAAGTATGGACACACCCAAAAATCTTGGGAAATATGGGCGCTAGAAAAAATCTTTAAAGCAAAAGTTTTGGGGAATCAATCGGTGCATCTGATGGTGACCTTAAACTTGACCTTGAGCTGGACCTTCAGGTTATTTGAAGGTCAAAGCGATTTTTTTAAATGGGAACCCCTATTTTTGACACCGGATTCCGAAAGAGCGGAAAATTTTACGTCCAGGTATGTATTGAGCTATGAGGTTGAAGTAATCCCAAGAGGTTAAATAATAAAGATTTCCATTTGAAGAAATGAGGTCGACCTTCAAATGACCTTGAAAATAAGGTTCAACGTCAAATCCAAGGTCACCGTCACACTTCCTCGTTAAGACTTACCTACGGTATGGACCTTTATTTGCTTTCTTTTACCATTGAACTCGCGAGATTTTTAAGAAGTCATTATTTGACCTCTCGGGATCACTTCAACCTCATACCTCAATACATACCCGGACGTAAAATTTTCCGCTCTTTCAGAATCCGGTGTCAAAAATAGGGGTTCCCATTTAAAAAATCGCTTTGACCTTCAAATAACCTTGAAGGTCCAGCTCAAGGTGAAGTTTAAGCTCACCATCAGATGCACCGATTGATTCCCCAAAACTTTTGTATTTGAAGAATTTTTCTAGCGCCAATGTCCATACTTTTGGGACACCCTGTATAGAGGTCGTACATATCTAAAAATTTCTAAGACTTCTTAAATTTTTGTTAAGCAAATAAACATTGATTGGAATTTCCAAACAATTTTAAACTAACGCCATCTACGGCGGTGAACTGCTTAACAACCCTTACATAGAGGGCGCGCGTGTTGATTCACCCGTTTTGACAATTATGACATTGACAGTTAATAAAATCTTCCTCCCTCCGACCTGCGGCCCTTCTATAATAACTCAAATCCGTCACTTCTTATAATCGACAATCGACTTATTATAAATAATAAAACGATGTTTATTACATCTGAAAAAAAAATTCCTTTATTAGATACTTATATGATAGCAGCATATTATCAAACTGATAAGCGCCTTATCGCACCGCGATGCCTTCAAGTACACCTAAAAATTGTTATACAATAATTGTCACTCCCCCCTCCGCCCCTTAAAAAACCGAATTGTACAATAAATTGTACAATTCTTTAACGCGGTTCGGTTTATTTACTTGGTCGGTTATCGCTGTGGCGGTGACCCCCCCATGCTACTTATGGCCGATAAAACAGTGACCTTTATACGTTTGACGTCTGACCTCTTTATTTTTGTTATTAACCAATTAGATCTTCTATGTTTTATTATTATGTATTTGATACAGTGACGCCTCAGGCGGATAGGCAACGTTGCATACACCATATGGTTTGACGTTTAAACTCAAATTTTAAATTATATTCGGCAACGTCGCTTGCACGATTGCCTCTCTTTCTCTCTCTATTTTGGACGAGAGAAAAAATGGAAATTTTATTTTCCCGCAAGGTTGCCGTCCGTGTAAACACGCGTCGGTTCATCCTGATTGCCGTCGATTTATCTCTCCGCCGTTGTTAAGTGGTTTTTGTTAAATTACCTCCCTACTGTGTCATTTGATTTTTCAAGGTGTTTGTATCCATTGGTTTAGTGCACACCGAGGGCGACGTTGTCTAGTTGCCGTCTTTAAATATCTTCTTAAATAGGGAAGTTCGTTTTGATCCGACAACGCTGTCTGAGTCAGATTCAATGTAGGTTAAATAAGCCCTAAAGATCAAATTTCAGAGAAAACTGAAGGTCTTAACCTCAAAAATTTGATTTTTGTCTTGCGTACGCCGGGTTTCTTACGATGCGCGTACAGGGCTGCCAACTATTTTAATTACTCCTAGATTTTTAAGAAATTTGCCTTGATCTGGCAACGCTGTTTGGTTAATAAATGATTGAAGAAAACTCTATAGCCATAAATTAATTAATGAACGAACCCCTAATACCGTATTTCTTATGAAATGGATTCAGGGTTGCCAAGTTGTATTTCTTTGACTCTGAAAAAATACAGTTTTACGTAAATGTTTCTAGACTAAAGGAAATTTTGTCCTTTGGCTTTTCAACGATGCGGTGGTGAGACCAGTGATGCAAGGTTGCCATATGTTTCTGATTTCCTTAGATTTTTCATGAGAAATTCCCTAGATTTTTTTACTAAGCGACTGTTTTATGACGCTAATTTCAATATTATATAATTCTTCTAGATTAATCTTCAGAAGGTAAAAAACACAATTTTCTTAAATATAGAGGATTTTCCCTGGACCCAAAAATCCATGATTTCCTTTCTTTTAATACGCTAAATTATTTCACCAGAAATTCCCTGAATTTCCTTACTAAAGGTTTTTTTATAGCGCTAATTTCAATTTTCCGAGACGTAGCTATCCCTAGACGACAAAGTAAAAAGTCACCATTTTTTCTAAATATCCCTAGATCTGGGGGAATTTCTCTGGCAACCCTGATTGAATCAGCGTTCCACGGTTGCCATAACTTTTTAAAACATATAATACATGTTACTGATACGTAATGGATATTAAAAAAAAGTTAAATAGTGTATTTTGTCTGTTTTCATGAAATTTACAGTTCAAGCCTTTAACCTAATAGGCCTTGGTTTCATGAGATCTTAAGGGTTAAAGAACCAAGGACTTCAACATTACAGGCTTGAATAAATTGTTTAAAAAAATTCGTTAATTTAACAACGTTGTTAATAATCGTCCAAGTATGTAACCACGGCCTCCAATTTATTTAAGCAGTGTTGTCGTTTGATTGAAAATTACGTATAGATTTTTATTAAGTCTAATTATTTCTTGTTTTTATTAAACTTTGAGGTCAAGCCTTTAACCTAATAGGCCTTGGTTACATGGGGCCTTAGGGGTCAAAGAACCAAGGACATCAATATTACAGGCTTGATTAAATAAATCCTCAAAAAGCGTCGACATTTTTAATAAAAAACGCGATAAATTTTAATTGAATTTTTCCCAAATATCCCTAGATCTAGGGAATTTTTTTGGAGTTCTGGCAACCTTGACCGCATTAAAAATGTCCCTAGACGAGTAGCTTCAGATGCTTTTGATTTGTTTAAGAGGGATTTTGGAGCTGTTTCTAAAAATTATTCAATTTTCGAAGGTTTACATGCCTTTAAAAAATTAAAATACCATTTTTTCCGAAATATCCCTAGATCTAGCGAGAGTTTTTTTGACCCTGGCAACCCTGATCGAACCAACGATTGAGGGTCTCTCTCTCTCTCTATTTCGGACGAGAAAAAAATGGAAAATTTATTTTCCCGCAAGGTTGCCGTCCGTGTAAACACGCCTCGGTTCATCCTGATTGCCGTCGATTTATCTCTCGGTCGTTGTTAAGTGGTTTTTGTTAAATTACCTCCCTACTGTGTCATTTTAGTGCACACCGGAGGCGACGTTGTTTAGTTGCCGTCTTTAAATATCCTCTTAAATAGGGAAGTTCGTTTTGATCCGACAACGCTGTCTGAGTCAGATTCAATGTAGGTTAAATAAGGCCTAAAGATCAAATTTCAGAGAAAACTGAACCTCAAAAATTTGAATTTTATCTTGAGTACGCCAGGTTTCTTACGAAGAGCAACTATTTTAAATACCCTGAAATTTTAAGAAATTTGTCTTGATCTGGCAACGCTGTTTGGTTAGTAAATGATTCATAAATTAATTAATGAACGAACCCCTAATACCATATGTCTTATGAAATGGATTCAGGGTTGCCAAGTTGTATTTCATGAAAAAGTCCCTAGTTTTGACTCTACATGACATTACGTAAATGTCCCTAGATTAAAGGAAATTTTAGCCTTTCAACGGTGCGGTGGTGAGACCAGTGATGCAAGGTTGCCATATGTTTCTGATTTCCTTAGATTTTTCATGAGAAATTCCCTAGATTTTTTTATTAAGCGACTGTTTTATGACGCTAATTTCAATATTATATAATTCTTCTAGATTAATCTTCAGAAGGTAAAAAACACAATTTTCTTAAATATAGGGGATTTTCCCTGGATCCAAAAATCCATGATTTCCTTTCTTTTAATACCCTAGATTATTTCACCAGAAATTCCCTGAACTAAAGGTCTTTTTATAGTGCTAATTACAATTTTCCGAGACGTAGCTATCGCTAGACGACAAAGTAATAAGTCACCATTTTTCCTAAATATCCCTAGATCTGGGGGAATTTCTCTGGCAACCCTGATTGGATCAGCGATCCACGGTTGCCATAACTTTTTAAAACCCTAGAATTTTTACTATAAATTTCCTAATATGCAATTGACTTTTTTCATTTATTTAAATTGAATACATGTTACTGATACGTAATGGATATTAAAAAAAAGTTAAATAGTGTATTTTGTCTGTTTTCATGAAATTTAGGGTTCAAGCCTTTAACCTAATAGGCCTTGGTTTCATGAGATCTTAAGGGTTAAAGAACCAAGGACTTCAACATTACAGACTTGAATAAATTGTTTAAAAAAATTCGGTAATTTAACAACGTTGTTAATAATCGTCCAAGTATGTAACCACGGCCTCCAATTTATTTAAGCAGTGTTGTCGTTTCATTGAAAATTACGTATAGATTTTTATTAAGTCTAATTTTTTTCTGTTTTTATTAAACTTTGAGTCAAGCCTTTAACCTAATAGGCCTTGTTTCCATAGGGCCTTACGGGTCAAAGAATCAAGGACATCAATATTACAGGCTTGATTAAATAAATCCTCAAAAAGTGTCGACATTTTTAATAAAAAACGCGATAAATTTTAATTGAATTTTTCCCAAATATCCCTAGATCTAGGGAATTTTGAGTTCTGGCAACCTTGACCGCATTAAAAATGTCCCTAGACGAGTAGCTTGAGATGCTTTTGATTTCTTTAAGAGGGTTTTTGGAGCTGTTTCTAAAAATTATTTAATTTTCGAAGGTTTACATGTTTTTAAAAAATTAAAATACCATTTTTTCCGAAATATCCCTAGATCTAGCGAGATTTTTTTTGACCCTGGCAACCCTGATCGAACCAACGATTGAGGGTTTCTATGTCCTCTTAATTTCTTCGATATTTGATGAAAATATCCCTAGACGGATAGTAATTTATGGTGTTTTTAATCTGTTTAAGAATAACTTTGGGAAAATAATCCAAAATTATCCAGTTGCCTTGGATTTATTTTTTTTAAATAAAAAAAAATAAAATATTCCCAATTCTAGGGTGACTTCCTTTGTTGGCACCCCTGGCCGAACCGACAATCCAGGCTTGTTGTTAAGTGGAAACACACTATATTTTTCAAATATCCCCTGACATAGGGATATTATTTATTTGGCCTTGACAGTCCTGACTAAATCAACGATCTTAGATTACCCCAAATTTTTTACCAAAAAATCCCTAGATTGCCCCACTAAATCAGTAATTTATGGCGCTAATTTCAAAATTATTCAATTTCCCTAGACTTGGCAACTCTGATGCCGCGAATATAACTATAAAACACGCTACGAGGCAACGTGCGACTCTAACCAGGTTTATCTTTAATATCCTTAAATTTAGGGAAATTTGTTTAAAGGAAACCTTGAGGAGACCCACGATCCATGGTTACCATATCTCCTTAATCCCCCCTTAATTTAAATATAATAATCCAGCGACATTGCCAAAATGCCTATAATTTTAAATCAAAACAAACACTTTCCAGAACAATCTGGATACACTCGAAAACTTCTGGATGAAATGGTTTGGAACCAAAACAAGATTCATCATTAATTAAATGCTCTTTATTTCACTGGATTGTCCCTGATAGTTTTCAAGATATTTCGGTTTTTCTGAGGTTAAATTGTATTGCAGCCTCCATAACTCAAAACCTTTTGGACGTAACTGTTTGATTCCAAAAGAACATTTAAAGCGCATTTCCCATTCAATCAACTCCTTTTGGTTTCGTTCGATTACCTTTCGTGCTTCCAAAGATAGGTCACTTTTAGTGAGGTTAAGTCACCAATTAAAAAAAAAAACTCAATAACCCGATTGCAAGCTAAAAATAGAAAAATTACGGGCGTTTTCACCGACTGGCTGTCACACACCGTGAAAATTCCCACACGCAATTTTCATATATATATATATATATATATATATGTATATATATATATATATATCGCGCGAAGGTTGCATTTGTTTTATTAGAAAATCGCTGCGCGGTTGCCACATACATCAACTTTTAAATAATTTAGAAGACAAATGAAAATTTCACACTTCACTTTAGGCCCCTACAGTCCGTATTCTCTTGTTTTTACCTTCGGCATAAGTGAGTCTTATAGAAAATTTATTTTATTATAATAAATAAGCCTAGAAAACATTATTTGTCGATTAAATCTTATTAAGAATTTACCCTTAAAATCAGATAAGTTAGCACGTTAAACATGTATGCTCCTAAACGCGAGAATACTTTTCGCAACCCTCAATAATAAAAGGGTTGTTTTGATCGGTTTTCGATGCCACCATCCCCGGGGCAATTGGCACGTTGTTTCCCTTGTGGCAAGCGTTTTATTTATGCACATATAACAGTCGGCAACGTCGCCATACTGGCCTCAGAAACACTTAAATATCTCGTTAACTACGAGGGATAACTGAATGAAACAAAAAATAGTTTATTAGTCAAAAGACGCTCTTTAGTTGTTTTTTTGAAACCGAACAATTTCGTCCACAAGATTTTGAGTTATAGAGGGTTTTCTGTAGGAATAACGAATAACGAATTCTTTTTTTTTTATGGTAAACACAAGCACAAGAGATAAGTCCTATGTCACTCTTGGAGTGGTGCTTGCGCGAAGATATTTGTGCGCCTTTATCTTGAATCGCTGTAGGTTGTATGCGTCGGGAAATATGTGAGGTGGAAGCCCGTTCCACAAAGAAGATGTTCTCCAGATGAATGAGTCCTGATACAGCGACGTCCTTGGGGTAGGCAGGTGGACTCGATGTTGATGCTAGACGCGTCCTTCTTGCCGGAACAGCCCTGGGTGGAATCACGCCTGCCAGCTCAGAGGAGCACTTACCGTGATAACATCGGTAGAATAAACAGAGATCAGCCACCTTTCTCCTGTGCTCCAGACTATCTAGACTCTTTGTCAGTTCTGGTTTGTCGATAAGACGAATAGCTCTCTTCTGTATAGAATCCAGCAGCTTTAAACTATACTTGGGTGCAGAGCTCCAGACATGCGAGCAATACTCGAGGGAAGGGCGTATTTGAGTCTTATAAAGAGTCAGCAGCTGTTCTGGTGTATACAGTTTTTTCATTTTGAAAAGCACTCCGAGTTTTTTGGAAGCCGTCCTGGCGACCTCGGCAACGTGGTCATGCCAGGACACACTGTTGGTGACCTCGACTCCTAGAAGATGTAAAGATGATTTCATTGGGAAAGCTCCGGGCCACCAAAGTTAGTCTTCATCGTAAATACTGCAGCCTGCGTTTGTTTAAAATTGACCAGATTGTTACCGCCCCACTCCAAAATTGCTCTAATATCGTTGTTGATTGAAGCTACTTGTTGCTGCCTAAGATTTTGAGAACTTGCGGCTGTCGTTGCTTTGGCAGACTTAAATGTGGAAATAAGTGTGCTATCGTCCGCAAAGCTGTAGATTGGATTGACAGTGGTTCCTAGCAAATCGTTGATATATATCAAGAAAAGGGTGGGGGATAGAATGCATCCTTAAGGGACTCCAGCGTTAAATTTGTCGGAGAGGTATCCATCGACGGCTACTTGAATTGTTCGTTGTTCAAGAAAACTTTTGATCCAATTCAATAATGAGTTTTGTATGCCGATTGAGGAGAGCTTGGTTAGTAGTCTCTCATGCCACACTCTGTCAAATGCCTTGGAAATGTCAAGAGCGATTGAGCGCGACTCGCCGTGCTTCTCCATGGCCTCCGTCCACAAGTGTGTGACATAAGCCAGAAGATCGCCGGTGGATCTAAGCTTTCGGAAGTCGTATTGATGACCGCTGATTAGTCCAGATGATTCCAGACATCTTAACAGTTGTTGGTTGACTGCTTTCTCTATAATCTTCGATATTACTGGAGTTAGTGCAATCGGGTGGTAATTGGAGGGCATCGTCTTCTTACCCTTTTTGGGTACAGCTTGCACTCGAGCAGTTTTCCAGCTTGTTGGAAATTGGCCCTACTTATACGATGCCGTGAACAGTATACATAAGGGAGGAGTCAATTCGTATGCACAACGTTTTAGTATTAGGGCTGGAATTCCATCGGGTCCAGAAGCTTTGTTGGTGTCTACGCTCTTAAGAATTTTATTTATAATTCGTTGGGAAAACGAAATTTCTCCCATCGATGAATTCACCCTTGGCAAATATGGCGGTGTTTTGCCTTGCGAGTGCAGAGTAGAATTGGACGCGAAGAGTTTACCCAGTAAGTTGGCTTTTTCCCTTGCTGTTACCGCGATAGAACCATCATCTGCTGTTAGGGGTGGCAAAGCCGACTTAGAAAATCCTTGACTAACGGCTTTCGATACCGACCAGAAAGATCTTGTTCCATTTGGGCAGTTTAGCAGTTTGTTTTTAATCCTGTTGTGACTCACTTTGCATTCATCAATAATTCGCTTGCAGCTAATTCTGGAGGCTAAAAAGTTCCTCCTATTTTCGATGGAAGGATGTTGACGCTATTTGCGATATGCCACGTTTTTAGTGTTTACTGTTGTTTGATCCGCATTTAGTAGAAAAAGGGATATAAGCTTCCATTCCTGCCAAGATCGTCTCTGTAATTTGGTTTGCACATTCTGAGACGTTATTGGTTCTGAAGCAGACCTCTTTCCAAGGGAATGAGCGATAAAATTCCCGAAGATGGTTCCACTCTGCTGTGCCATACCTTCCGCGGCATCGGAGGATCCTGCGTTTTAACCTCCAACTGGCAAGAGATTGTTATCAATTTGTGGTCCGATGTTCCTAGGGGGGCATGTACTGATACAGTGTACCAGTCAGGGTCTGAAGCCAAGACCAGATCCAGGAGACTCGCGAACTCGCCGTCTCGATCGGGGATTCTGGTAGGTTCCTCCATAAGCTGCGTAAGCCCGCATATGGTGGCAAATAGCTCAGCTTCTCGTCCTTCATCGTCGTTCTTGTTGCAGAAGCGCAGCCAGTTGATATTGTGAACGTTAAAATCACCCATTTCGTGGCACTACTGGCTATTATTTTGAACCACATGACGTCGAAGTCCGCAGGTTCAAGCGTTTCCTCCCGCTGATGGCAACTCAAATCGTTCTTGACAAATACTGGCAATCCAAAGTTTAGTCGAAATCGGGTGTGTAGATCGTATCCAGGATAAATGAGGTGAACATTTGTTGTTGAAGGTTTCACCTTTGTTTCTGCCAATGCCAGAATGTGAGGCTTACTTGATTGCAGGTGTTGGTGTACTGCATTAATATTGGTGTTTAGGCCTCTGATGTTGCAGAAATTGATTTTTAGGCTTTTTGATCCCCCCGACCAGCCTCCACCCGGAGATCCGAATGGGAGGCGAGTTTATCTCCGGAAAGTTTTGGTCGTGAGGGCGCCATCATGCATTTTTTCTTTTTCTCCATTTCCCCTTCGGACACCGGACACATCGACATGGCGGCGAAACGTGAGTTCCATGGAACCACTTCACGCCGCCTAAGTCCTATGTGGTGGTATTGAACCGGGCGATGCAAGTGGACAACATCTACCACCAAACAATTTGCTACGGACTACTAAAAATTCTAGGGTTTTAAATAAATTTGGCAACCCTGGATCGGTTATTCAATCAGGGTTGTCGGAGCCAGAGAAATTCCCCTAGATTTAGGAACATTTAGCAAACATTTCAGCGAAATTTCTGGTGAAAAAATCTGAGTAAATAAATTCCCCCAGATTTAGGGTCATTTAGGAAAGATGTTGTATTGTTATCGTAAAGCCACATCTAGGGAAATTGAATAATTTTAAAACTAGTAGCAAAATGAAAAACACCATAAACTAGACCCGTCTAGGGACATTTTTATCAAAAATCTAGGGAGGTAAATGGGATAAATTAATATAGAAGCACCATTAACAATTTGTGTATATTTTGCATTATTTTAAATATATTGCATTATATTAAAAATTAATGGCAACCCTGGTGAGAAAATCTGAGTAAATAAATTCCCCCAGATTTAGGGTTATTTAGGAAAAATGGTGTATTTTTATTGTAAAGTCACGTCTAGGGAAATTGAATAATTTTTAGAAACGGCTCCAAAATCCCTCTTAAACAAATGAAAAGCTTCTCGAGCTACTCGTCTAGGGACATTTTTAATGCGGTCAAGGTTGCCAGACTTCCAAAAAATTTCCCTAGATCTAGGGATATTTGGGAAAAATTCAATTAAAATCTATCGCGTTTTTTATTAAAAATGTCGACGCTTTTTGAGGATTTATTTAATCAAGCCTGTAATATTGATGTCCTTGGTTCTTAGACCCGTAAGGCCCCACGTAACCAAGGCCTATAAGCTTAAAGGCTTGACCTCAAAGTTCAATGAAAATAAACAAAAATTCACTTTTTTTTATAAATTTTAAAAAATATTGTTATAGCCTCCATTACGTATCACTAACATTATAAATTAAGATTTTTTTCATTTTAAATAAATGAAAAATGACATTTGGTAAAATTCTAGGGTTTTAAAAAGTTATGGCAACCCTGGATCGTTTATTCAATCAGGGTTGTTAGAGCCAAAGAAATTCCCCTAGATTTAGGAACATTTAGGAAACATGGTGACATTTCAGCGAAATTTCTGGTAAAAAAACTGAGTAAATAAATTCCCCCAGATTTAGGGTTATTTAGGAAAGATGTTGTATTTTTATTGTAAAGCCACGTCTAGGAAAATTGATGAAAAACGCCATAAATTAGATCCGTCTAGGGACATTTTTTTTTCAAAAACCTAGAGAGGTAAATGGGATAAATAAACAATTTGTGTATATTTTGCATATAAGATTATTTTTATTATTAAAAATTAATGGCAACCCTGGATCCCGGAACCTAGATCCAGGGATATTTCTTTGTCTTTGGCAAACTAATCCTAGGGTTATTTAGGAAGAATGGTAATTGTAATGCCATATCGAGGGAAATTAAATAATTTTGAAATTAGCGCCATAAAATACTTATTTAGTAAAGAAATCTGGGGGGTTAAAAAGATATGGCAACCCTGGATCGTTGGTTCGATCAGGGTGGTTTTATTTTTTAAAGCAAATCAAGGAACCGGTAATTTTATATTCAGGTACCGCATACGTCCGTTTACGAATGAATAATATTATAATAAAGCCATCTAGGGACATTTTCAACAAAAGCTAGGGAACCACAAAGATATGGCAACCCTGGATCGTTGATCTCGTCAAGTTTTCCACACCTAAATAAATTTTCCTAAATCTTAAAAGAAAACCTTTTTAGGGATTTTTTTTATAAAAAGCAATGGCTTGGCAACCCTGATTCCATATCTTACAACTAATTAATTTTAACATAATTTCAATTTATTTGAATTTTCCTTTTACTACCTTTACGTCCTGAGTTGCCAGATCACGGGAAATTTCCCTAAATCTGAGGATATTTGACAAGGGTGTTACTAGACTAATATGCCCTCCTTGACTCCACAAACCATTTCCACCGATAAAAGACTCTATGAATTTTCCAAAAAATATCCCGAATTTCCATTTTAATGAACCAACATTTAATCAATTTAATCCCGTTTCGTCAACAAATTAACTGCGATATTGATACCGAAAAACGTACGTACGTACACACGTTCATTTGCCCAATTAATTCCGTTAAAAGGGGGGCATTTAATGAAATTTCAAGGGGAGACAGATGCGTTTCACCCCCCGTCGCCCTTGCATGCATGCATCCCCCCAAATTGGGTCAAACTCGTCCGCAATTGGGTCGATTGTGCATTTTAAACACGCACGAGTTTCCGGATCCTATTGTTTAAAATGTCAAATTTGTTTACTGCAACACTTCCTGGTTTTGAGTGAGGAGGATGAGGATGTGCCTCCCTTTAACTAATCATGCAATTCAATGGGAGCGATTTTTGTATCCAGGGATGAGGCACTGTTTTGTTATGGAAAAGTTCCATAAATTACTGACGTATCTATCGTATGAGGCAAACATGCGCGTGTTCTCGAAACATTTTTGAACTAATCGGCTTATTTACCGATTGATAAACTTTGCGCTCAATCAATATCGCCGACCGTAGGTTGTTTACTTTAGTCGTTATAATACGTTTTCAAATAAATCGGTTAATGTCCAATAACTGAAATAGTTACTGGAATATTCGCGTGAAACCACGAAGGGAATATTCAGAAGGATGTTCTCAGCAAATTTTGTTAAAAGGTTAGACTGGTTTAACCAAGATTTTATGAGTTATCAGTCCTTATTAGTAGTATTGATGATTGAAGGTGAGCACTCACTTTAAAGTAAAAAATCACAAAAATTAATTGGAATATTTCCACGAAGTAAAGACTAAGGTATTCCAAGGAACATTCTCTACAAATTTTGTTTAAGGTTCAAAGCGGTTCAAACAACAGTTTTTGAGTTATTAGCCTTCCTAGGTGTTAAAACAATATCTGACCTTCGAGTCACTTTAAAGTGCCATATCTCGAAAAATAATGGGAATATTCTTGTCAAATAAAAATGAGAATATTCAGGAGAACATTCTGGAAATTTAATGTTCAATGTTTAAACCAGTTGAAACAAGAATTTTCAAGATATCAGCATTTTAAAACAGTGGTATCCAAGAACACTGGTACTCAAGGTGACCACTCACTTCAAAGTGCAATATCTCCAAAACTAATAAGAATATTCTTATGAAATAAAGCGTGGAATATTCTTAAGAGTATTCCCTAAAAATAATGTTCAATATTAAAACCAGTTGAAACAAGAATTTTCAAGATATCAACCTTTTAAAACAGTGGTATCCAAGAACACTTGTACTCAAGGTGACCACTCACTTTAAAGTGCAATATCTCCAAAACTAATAAGAATATTCTTATGAAATAAAGTGCTTAATATTCTTGAGAGTATTCCCTAAAAATAATGTTTAATGTTCAAACCGGTTGAAACAAGTATTTTAAAGATATCAGCCTTGTCATGTAGAGGTTTCTATTAATTTATCGTTAAGGTGACTACAACTCACTTTAAAGTGCAATATAACGAAAACCAATAAAAATATTCTTATGAAATAAAATTTAGAATATTCTTATATTATGTTTTCTTAAAATAAAAGGAGAATATTCTGTAAAATGTATGTTTGATATTCAATCCAATAATATTATAGAAATCACTTTTTTTAAGCAGCGGTGTCTAAGAAAAATGTTTGATCTTTCAAGGTTGCCACTTCATTTAAAGTACAATATCTCGAAAACTAATGGGAATATTCCTATGAAATAAAAATTAGAATATTCTGGAGAATATTTCTTAGAAATAATGTTCAATGTTTAAATCAATTGAAACAAGAATTTTCAAGATATCAGCCTTTCAAAACAGTGATGTCCAAGAACACTGGTACTCAAGGTGACCACTCACTTCAAAGTGCAATATCTTCAAAACTAATAAGAATATTCTTATGAAATAAAGTGTAGAATATTCTTGAGAATATTCCCTAAAAATCATGTTTAATGTTCAAATCGGTTAAAACAAGGATTTTCAAGATATCAGCCTTTCAAAACAGTGGTATCCAAAAACACTGGTACTCAAGGTAACCACTCACTTTAAAGTGCAATATCTTCAAAATTAATAAGAATATTCTTATGAAATAAAGTGTGGAATATTCTTGAGAATATTCCCTAAAAATAATATTTAATGTTCAAACCGGTTGAAACAAGAATTTTAAAGATATCAGCCTTGTCATGTAGAGGTATCTAAGAATTTATCGTTAAGGTGACGACAACTCACTTTAAAGTGCAATATGTCGAAAAATAATGGGAATATTCTTGTAAAATAAAAATGAGAATATTCAGGAGAACATTCTGGAAATTTAATGTTCAATATTGAAACCAGATGAAACAAGAATTTTCAAGATATCAGCCTTTCAAAACAGTGGTATCCAAGAACACTGGTACTCAAGGTCACCACTCACTTCAAAGTGCAATATCTTCAAAACTAATAAGAATATTCTTATGAAATAAAGTGTGGAATATTCTTGAGAATATTCCCTAAAAATCATGTTAAATGTTCAAATCGGTTAAAACAAGGATTTTCAAGTTATCAACCTTTTAAAACAGTGGTATCCAAAAACACTGGTACTCAAGATGACCACTCACTTCAAAGTGCAATATCTCCAAAGCTAATAAGAATATTCTTATGAAATAAAGTGTGGAATATTCTTGAGAATATTCCCTAAAGATAATGTTCAATGTTTAAACCAGTTGAAACAAGAATTTTCAAGTTATCAGCCTTTTAAAACAGTGGTATCCAAGAACACTTGTACTCAAGGTGACCACTCACTTCAAAGTGCAATATCTCCAAAACTAATAAGAATATTCTTATGAAATAAAGTGTGGAATATTCTTGAGACTATTCCCTAAAAATAATATTTGATGTTCAAACCGGTTGAAACAAGTGTTTTAAAGATATCAGCCTTGTCATGTAGAGGTATCTAAGAATTTATCGTTAAGGTGACGACAACTCACTTTAAAGTGCAATATGTCGAAAACCAATAAAAATATTCTTATGAAATAAAAATTAGAATATTCTGGAGAATATTCCTTAGAAATAATGTTCAATGTTCAAACCGGTTGAAACAAGAATTTTCAAGATATCAACCTTTTAAAACAGTGGTATCCAAAAACACTGGTACTCAAGGTGACCACTCACTTCAAAGTGCAATATCTCCAAAACTAATAAGAATATTCTTATGAAATAAAGTGTGGAATATTCTTGAGAATATTCCCTAAAAATCATGTTAAATGTTCAAATCGGTTAAAACAAGGATTTTCAAGATATCAGCCTTTTAAACCAGTGGTATCCAAGAACACTGGTACTCAAGGTGACCACTCACTTCAAAGTGCAATATCTTCAAAAATTAATAAGAATATTCTTATGAAATAAAGCGTAGAATATTCTTGAGAGTATTCCCTAAAAATAATGTTTAATGTTCAAACCGGTTGAAACAAGCATTTTAAAGTTATCAGCCTTGTCATGTAGAGGTATCTAAGAATTTATCGTTAAGGTGACGACAACTCACTTTAAAGTGCAATATGTCGAAAAATAATGGGAATATTCTTGTAAAATAAAAATGAGAATATTTAGGAGAACATTCTGGAAATTTAATGTTCAATATTGAAACCAGATGAAACAAGAATTTTCAAGATATCAGCCTTTCAAAACAGTGATGTCCAAGAACACTGGTACTCAAGGTGACCACTCACTTCAAAGTGCAATATCTCCAAAACTAATAAGAATATTCTTATGAAATAAAGTGTGGAATATTCTTGAGAATATTCCCTAAAAATAATGTTTAATGTTCAAACCAGTTTTAACAAAAATTTCTAAGATATCAGACTTTCAATACAATGCTAAGAATGCTAGAATATTGGTTGGGTTTCAAGGCGACCACTCACTTGAAAGTGCAATATCTCAAAAACAAATAGGAATATTCTTATAAAATAAAATGTGGAATATTCAAAAGAATATTCCCAAAAAAAAAGTTTAATGTTTAAACCAGTTGCAGTAAGAATTTTCCAGATATCAGTCTTTTAATAAAATAAGAACCAAATAAAGAACTTTAACCTTCAAGGCTGGAAATCTCAGAGACTACTTGGAATATTTTCATAAAATAAAAAGAGGAATATTCTAGAGAATATTCTCTCAAAATAATGCTTAATGTTTAAACCAGCTCAAACAAGAATATTCAAGTTATTAGCCTTTTAAAGTAATGATATGGAAAATAATTGTTTGGTCCTCAAGGTGACCACTCACTTTAAAGTGCAATAACTCGAAAACCAATAAGAATATTCTTATGAGGCAAAATTTAGAATATTCTCGAGAATATTCCCTAAAATCAGTGTTTAATTTTGAAACCAGTTATAACAAAAAATTTTAAGATATTAGCCTTTTAAAACAATAGTACCCAAGAATACTCTTTGGGTCTTAAGCTAACCACTCACTTGAATGTGCAATAGCTCCAAAACTAATGAGAATATTCTTACGAAATAAAAAATGGAGCATTCAGAAGATCATTTTCTAAAAATAACGTTTATTGTTTGGAATATTTGAATCAAGAGTTTTCAAGATATCAGCCTTTTTAGGCAGTGACGACCAATAAGAAATTTTCACCTTTAATTCAACCACTCACTTCAAAGAATTCCCGAAATATTAAACACTTAAGGGTGTGTAAACAGAATTGTTGAACCTTAAGGTGACCACTTGCTTCAAAGTCCGAAATCTCAGAAACTACTCGGAATATTCGCATGAAACAAAAAGCTTAGCAATGAAAAAAGAATATTCTCAACGATTTTCGTTTAAGTAACAAATCCGACGTCCACCACGCCCCGAACAACCCCTAGAGAACTCTTACGTCACAATAGACCTGTATATAGGAAAATGTCCATTACATACCACCCCCCTCGGCGGTTACATAATATACGTGACTTTTGAATCCTATTCGCCTGCCGGGGGGCCAACTTTTGTCTATTTCCAACTGGAATCCGCTTTGCCAGGACCCTCCCACCTGTTGCCCCCTAAGGGCCGCCTCCCTGCCCTAACATATCCAAGGTTGAGATAGGAGAAGTCCAGGATTCGGGACGGAGCATCGCTAATGTCTGATTTAACCCTTTAGGGTCATAATTAAATATCAATTTATTCAGTAAATATAAAATTATGTGCTATATTATGCCCTTTTCTCTCCCCCTTTGATCTTCAAGGTGACCACTCACTTTTAGGGCGAAAATCTCAAAAACTGCTTGGAATATTTTGATGAAGTAAACAGGAGAATATTCAAAAGAATATTCTGTAAAAATTTTGTTTAAGGTTTATGTTGGTTTGACTAAGAGTTTCCGTGATATTGGGCTTTTTAAGTAGGGGGGTGCAAAGAGAATTTTTGAACACAAGGTGACGCTTCAAATGCGAAAATCTCAAAAACCACTTGGAATATGTTCATGAAATAAAAAGCAGAATATTAAGGAGAATATTCCCTAAAAATAATGTTTAATGATCAAACCGATTCAAACAAGAATTTTCAAGAAATCAGACATTTTAGTTAGCGCTGTCCAAGGACACTGTTTTCTTAAGCACACTAACTTTAAGGCACAATATCTCGAAAACCAATAAGAATATTCTCATGAAACAAAAACCATAATATTCCCTAATAAGAATATTCTGTTCAAGTACCTTTCGCTCGCACATATACGACTTATGAAACGTCAAACTTTCGATGTTATTGGGTAGACCTGTGGTCAGTGTAAACGCACCAAAACGCTTTAAATTTAACCGAAGGTTAATGGCGTATGTGTAATTTCATTTGAAGGTTATCTATTACAAATTCTGTTACCAGCTTTATAAATTACCACACTGCGGAATATTATACGAGTTAAGGTTTTGATGGTCGTATTTTTTTTTTTGGTTCAGTTGGATGGTTTTAATATAAACGTATAAGCAACAGAATACAAACCATCACGTTTTATATAAAAAATTGATGATTGCAATACAAGTTAATCATATCAGGAAAATTTTGCAAAAATGTTGATGATGATGTAGATGTGTGGTTAAACGTACGCTTTATTACATAATGGTTATATAACGTGTAAGTGGCCATAAAGGATTTCCTAGTATGTTTAATTGTTTTAATGCTATATTAATTAAGAAATTCCTTCGAGGAGCTTTTAGCCGTATCTCGGCAATTTGGTGAGATGTGTGCTTGGGGATGGTCTCATGAGATTCAGGGGGATGAGGGGATGAAAGAGACGTTGGAATTTTCAAAATCGATCCACTAGTTTTTTCACCATTGCCCTCCAAAGTTTTTTTTTGAAACAATGAGATTTGAGAAATTATGGCACTTTTTTGACCCAGAGGTTGCTTTTAAATAGCTTTTGACTGATGAGCCCTAGAAATACGAAACTTTCAGGGTAAATAGGATTTACTTAAGGCTGTCGCTGTAGAAAATTTAAATTTTCTAGCCAAAGCAATTTTTAATTAAAAAAATTAATTAAAATTGCATCATATTTATTTGAATTAGCCACTAGCATGATGCTTGGGGTTAAATAACTTTTGACTGAAGAGACCTACAAGTCCGAAACTTTCAGCGTAAATAGGCCTTACTTATGGATATCGTTCTGCAAAATTTCAACTTTCTAGCTAAAAGAGTTTTTAATTAATAAAATTAGTTAAAAGCGCATCATATTTATTTTAATTAGACACTAACATGATGCTTGGACTCAAATAACTTTTGACTGAGGAGACTTACAAGTACGAAACTTTCAATGCAAATAGACCTTACTTAAGGCTATCATTCTAGAAAATTTCAACTTTCTAGCTAAAACAGTTTTTAATTAAAAAATTAATTAAAAGCACATCATATTTTTTTTAATTAGATACTAATATGATGCTTGCGCTTAAATAACTTTTCACTGAGGAGACCTATAAGTACAAAACTTTCAATGTAAATAGTCCTTACTTAGGGCTGTCAATCTAGAAAATTTCAACTTTCTTGCTAAAACAATTGTTAATTAAAACAGTTATTTAAAAGCGCATCATTTTTATTTAAATTAGGCACTAATATGATGCTTGAGCTTAAATAACTTTTGACTGAGGAGACCTAAAAGTACGAAACTTTCAGCGTAAATAGGCCTTACTTAGGGATATCATCCCACAAAATTTCAATTTTCTAGCTAAAACAGTTTTTAATTAAAAAATTAATTAAAAGCGCATCATATTTATTTGAATTAGGCACTTTTATGATGCTTGGGCTCAAATAACTGTTGATTGAGGAGACCTACAAGTACGAAACTTTCAATGTAAATAGTCCTTACTTAGGTCTGTCAATCTAGAAAATTTCAACTTTATAGCTAAAACAGTTTTTAATTAAAAAATTAATTAAAAGTGCATCATATTTATTTAATTAGGCACTAGAATGATGCTTTGGCTCATATAACTTTTGACTGAGGAGACCTACAAGTACGAAACTTTCAGCGTGAATAGGCCTTACTTAGGGATATCGTTCTGCAAAATTTCAATTTTCTAGCTAAAGCAGCTTTTAATTAATAAAATAATTAAATGAGAATCATATTTATTTAAATTAGGCACTAGTATGATACTTTGGCTCATATATCTTTTGACTGAGGAGACTTACAAGTACGAAACTTTCAGCGTAAATAGGCCTTACTTAAGGCTATCATTCTAGAAAATGTTAACTTTCTAGCTAAAACAGTTTTTAATTAAAAAATTAATTAAAAGCGCATCATATTTATTTAATTTAGGCACTAGTAGGATGCTTGGGCTCAAATAACTTTTGACTGAGGAGACCTACAAGTACGAAACTTTCAATGCAAATAGATCTTACTTAAGGCTATCATTCTAGAGAATTTTAACTTTCTAGCTAAAACAGTTTTTAATTAAAAAAATAATTAAAAGCGCGCATCATATTTATTTTAATTTGACACTAATATGATGCTTGCGCTTAAATAAGTTTTGACTGAGGAGACCTACAATTACGAAACTTTCAATGCAATAAGACCTTACTTAAGGCTATCATTCTAGAAAATGTCAACTTTCTAGCTAAAGCAGTTCTTAATTAAAAAAATAATCAAATGAGACTCATATTTATTTAAATTATACACTAGTATGATATTTGGACTCAAACAACTTTTGACTGAGGAAACCTACAAGTACGAAACTTTCAATGTAAATAGGCCTTACTTAAGGTTGTCACTCTAGAAAATTTCAACTTTCTAGTTAAAACAGGTTTTAATTAAAAAAATTAATTAAAAGTGCATCATATTTATTTAACATAGGCACTTTTATGAAGCTTTGGCTCATATAACTTTTGACTGAGGAGACCTACAAGTACGAAACTTTCAGCGTGAATAGGCCTTACTAAAATATATCAATCTAGAAAATTTCAACTTTATAGCTAAAACCGTTTTTAAATAAAAAATTAATTAAAAGCGCGCATCATATTTATTTTAATTTGACACTAATATGATGCTTGCGCTTAAATAAGTTTTGACTGAGGAGACCTACAAGTACGAAACTTTCAATGTAATAAGACCTTACTTAAGGCTATCATTCTAGAAAATGTAAACTTTCTAGCTAAAGCAGTTCTTAATTAAAAAAATAATCAAATGAGCCTCATATTTATTTAAATTATACGCTAGTATGATATTTGGACTCAAACAACTTTTGACTGAGGAAACCTACAAGTACGAAACTTTCAATGTAAATAGGCCTTACTTAGGGTTGTCACTCTAGAAAATTTCAACTTTCTAGTTAAAACAGTTTTTAATTAAAAAAATTAATTAAAAGTGCATCATCTTTATTTTAATTAGACACTAACATGATGCTTGGGCTCAAATAACTTTTGACTGAGGAGACCTACAAGTACGAAACTTTTAATGCAAATAGACCTTACTTAAGGCTATCATTCTAGAAAATTTCAATTTTCTAGCTAAAACAGTTTTTAATTAAAAAATTAATTAAAAGCGCATCATATTTATTTGAATTAGGCACTTTTATGATGCTTGGGCTCAAATAACTTTTGACTGAGGAGACTTACAAGTACGATACTTTCAGCATAAATAGGCCCTACTTAGTGATATCATTCTGCAAAATTTCAACTTTCTAGCTAAAACAACTGTTAATTAAAAAAATTATTTAAAAGCGTATCATCTTTATTTAAATTAGGCACTAATATGATGCTTGCGTTTAAATAACTTTTGACTGAGG
Source organism: Anthonomus grandis grandis (assembly GCF_022605725.1). NCBI lineage: Eukaryota > Metazoa > Arthropoda > Insecta > Coleoptera > Curculionidae > Anthonomus > Anthonomus grandis. The sequence goes on along the minus strand of NW_026088547.1, from coordinate 10,598 downwards.
AGACCTACAAGTACGAAACTTTCAATGCAATAAGACCTTACTTAAGGCTATCATTCTAGAAAATGTAAACTTTCTACCTAAAGCAGTTCTTAATTAAAAAATTAATTAAATGAGCCTCATATTTATTTAAATTATACGCTAGTATGATATTTGGATTCAAACAACTTCTGACTGAAGAAACCTACAAGTACGAAACTTTCAATGTAAATAGACCTTACTTAAGGTAGTCACTCTAGAAAATTTCAACTTTCTAGTTAAAACAGTTTTTGATTAAAAAAATGAATTAAAAGTGCATCATATTTATTTAACTTAGGCACTTTTATGATGCTTTGGCTCATATAACTTTTGACTGAGGAGACTTACAAGTACGAAACTTTCAGCGTAAATAGGCCTTACTTAGGGATATTATTCCACAAAATTTCAACTTTCTAGCTAAGACAGTTTTTAATTAAAAAAATGGATACTTGCACTAATATGTTACTTAAAAATTAATATCAACTAATTGTTGTTAACCCTTGAACACCTTGTAGATGCCGTCTATTGATTTTTCACCTTGAAATCTGGCATTTTCAACGAAAATAAAATAGAAAAAGAAGTTCCTCCCTTAATTAGTTTAGCTCCTGAGGGAGCGAATACATCATCACCTGTACGTCCCATAGAGACAGTGAAAATCTCGAGGAAAAGGGAAATATTCAACGGGGGAATTTTCATATTTTTATTATTTTTTCACGGTTTAGTTGAGGAATGGGGAAAAACTTGAAGAATAGCAAGAAAAAAGGGGAAAATCGTAACAGTGCGTAAAAATCATGATGGATCGAACATGTCACTCATTTGTTGTTTTTCTTTTCAAATCCGTGCCACATAAACTAAAATTATTTGTATGTCTTTCTTAGATTGTTCTACCATCAAAACACCACTTGTCTTGATCACACCTCAGTGAAACGACAGAGACAACAATCAGTGTATGGTTCGATTGATAAAACTGAATCCGTGCGTCATTCCTCCTTCTGAAAAAAAAATTAAGAATTCTTGACTTGACTTAAACACTCTCTTAAGGAACGCGAGGTAATTGTTATTAATACGTACCGAAGGAGAGCGAGTGAGACAGAGAGAGGCACGTGGATTTATTTTTAAATTTTATTGTTTTTCACCGTGGTAACATAGTAAAGTATGACGCGACTATTATGATTTTCGGTCGTCCATTGATTAATTAAGTTTTGCCGAATTGTTTTTCGTGCCGGTGCGGCTGAATCAGTTGCTGTTTTTTCCGGGAAACTTTCCATGTTTTTCACTCTTATAGTGGAATTTACGCGGGTGTACCCTAGGACGAAAACAAGCATGTTCTTTAAAGGTTTATTTGTTTTATGCCTCGTCAATGTCACTTATATACTGAAAACATGCTCTTTTGTTACAAAGGTGGGGATATAAATTAATGTTTCTTCGATCTAAAATAGGCTTTTACGTCAACAAAGGTGCCGTGTTAAGCCCTTAAATAAAACTTCCACTGTAAAACTGAAAAGGGGGGCCATAAATAATTAAAGACGTTTTCCATTAATTTCTCCCTCCCTAAACATACACGCCGACCATAAAAAACGCGAAACAATATTTACATTTCCAGCCCGATAACTGACAGACGATGAAACGTTCCTTCAAATGGTCTTAATGGACCTAAATTACTTTTAATAAAAGCCGGCACTTATACATCATTCCCTGTTATATAATTCAAAGGTTGAGGTTTCTTATGTGTGATGCGTATACATAAAGTTAGAAGTGGATTATGATGTACATAATATGGCACTGGCCTATTTACGAATCAAGGCTTTCAGAGTTTAACGTTAAAGAACCTTTTATTTTCTTTCGGGACTATTTCTCCTCGCAAAAAAAAGCAGCATCGGCTGCCTGGAATAAGTAGAAAATAAAAATTTGCAAAACATTTTAATTTAAAAAAAATAATAAAAAAGTGATCAAGCCTTGAACTTTGTGACGCCTTGGCCTTAATGCGTATCTTAAACCATGTAACCAAGGCCGTTAAAGTTACAGGCTTGAACTTTTTATTTTAATTTCGTTGACTGCCTCTGGAATTAATTAATTGAAAGAACTGTCATTTGTTGTCAGGAAAAAGAAGAAAACTAATGTGCCGTTGTCATTTTTTAATTTTTTCTCACCCAGACAATTAAAAAATAACATTAAAAATATGCTTGGAATAGGTTCAAGATGATGTGGGAAAAAAAGTGTTGCCTTGGATCATCTTGAAATTTCACTTTTCTTAAGTAGTTGAACCCTCTAGAGACGTAAAGCATCATTTTATAGCGATCGTCAAAGATTCATGAAGGTCAGATGGATTTAAATGTCAAAAAGTGGATAAAAAGTGCATTTTTCCAGTTTCTACCGCATATCATGGTCTATGCACGCCTTGGATCGTCTTGAAATTTCACTTTTCTTAAGTAGTTGAACCCTCTAGAGACGTAAAGAATCATTTTATAGCGATCGTCAAAGATTCATGAAGGTCAGATGGGTTTAAAGGTCAAAAAGTGGGTAAAAAATGCATTTTTTCAGTTTCTATCGCATCTCATGGTCCAGGCACGCCTTGGATCATCTTGAAATTTCACTTTTCTTGAGTAGTTGAACCCTCTAGAGACGTGAAGCATCATTTTATAGCGATCCTTAAAGATTCATTAAGGTCAGATGGGTTTATATGTCAAAAAGTGGGTAAAAAGTGCATTTTTCAGTTTCTACCGCATCTCATGGTCCAGGCACGCCTTGGATCATCTTGAAATTTCACTTTTCTTAAGTAGTTGAACCCTCTAGAGACGTAAAGCATCATTTTTATAGCGATCGTCAAAGATTCATGAAGGTCAGATGGGTTTATATGTCAAAAAGTGCATTTTTTCAGTTTCTACCGCATCTCATGGTCCAGGCACGCCTTGGATCATCTTGAAATTTCACTTTTCTTAAGTAATTGAACCCTCTAGAGACGTGAAGCATCATTTTATAGCGATCGTCAAAGATTCATGAAGGTCAGATGGGTTTAAAGGTCAAAAAGTGGGTAAAAAGTGCATTTTTTCAGATTCTACCGCATCTCATGGTCCAGGCACGCCTTGGATCATCTTGAAAATTTCACTTTTCTTAAGTAGTTGAACCCTCTAGAGACGTAAAGCATAATTTTATAATGATCGTCAAAGATTCATGAAGGTCAGATGGGTTTTAAAGGTCAAAAAGTGGGTAAAAAGTGCATTTTTTTCAGATTCTACCGCATCTCATGGTCCAGGCACGCCTTGGATCATCTTGAAATTTCACTTTTCTTAAGTAATTGAACCCTCTAGAGACGTGAAGCATAATTTTATAATGATCGTCAAAGATTCATGAAGGTCAGATGGGTTTAAAGGTCAAAAAGTGGGTAAAAAGTGCATTTTTTCAGTTTCTACCGCATCTCATGGTCCAGGCACGCCTTGGATCATCTTGAAATTTCACTTTTCTTAAGTAGTTGAACCCTCTAGAGACGTAAAGCATCATTTTATAGCGATCGTCAAAGATTCATGAAGGTCAGATGCGTTTATATGTCAAAAAGTGGGTAAAAAGTGCATTTTTCCAGTTTCTGACCGCATATCATGGTCTTTGCACGCCTTGGATCATCTTGAAATTTCACTTTTCTTAAGTAGTTGAACCCTCTAGAGACGTAAAGCATCATTTTATAGCGATCGTCAAAGATTCATGAAGGTCAGATGGGTTTAAATGTCAAAAAGTGGGTAAAAAGTGCATTTTTTTCAGATTCTACCGCATCTCATGGTCCAGGCACGCCTTGGATCATCTTGAAATTTCACTTTTCTTAAGTAGTTGAACCCTCTAGAGACGTGAAGCATCATCTTATAGCGATCGTCAAAGATTCATGAAGGTCAGATGCGTTTATATGTCAAAAAGTGGGTAAAAAGTGCATTTTTCCAGTTTCTACCGCATATCATGGTCTATGCACGCCTTGGATCATCTTGAAATTTCACTTTTCTTAAGTAGTTGAACCCTCTAGAGACGTAAAGCATCATTTTATAGCGATCGTCAAAGATTCATGAAGGTCAGATGGGTTTAAATGTCAAAAAGTGGGTAAAAAGTGCATTTTTTCAGATTCTACCGCATCTCATGGTCCAGGCACGCCTTGGATCATCTTGAAATTTCACTTTTCTTAAGTAGTTGAACCCTCTAGAGACGTAAAGAATCATTTTATAGCGATCGTCAAAGATTGATGAAGGTCAGATGGGTTTAAAGGTCAAAAAGTGGGAAAAAGTGCATTTTTCCAGTTTCTACCGCATCTCATGGTCCAGGCACGCCTTGGATCATCTTGAAATTTCACTTTTCTTAAGTAGTTGAACCCTCTAGAGACGTAAAGAATCATTTTATAGCGATCGTCAAAGATTCATGAAGGTCAGATGGGTTTAAAGGTCAAAAAGTGGGAAAAAGTGCATTTTTCCAGTTTCTACCGCATCTCATGGTCCAGGCACGCCTTGGATCATCTTGAAATTTCACTTTTCTTAAGTAGTTGAGCCCTCTAGAGACGTAAAGCATCATTTTATAATGATCGTCAAAGATTCATGAAGGTCAGATGGGTTTAAAGGTCAAAAAGTGGGTAAAAAGTGCATTTTTTAGTTTCTACCGCATCTCATGGTCCAGGCACGCCTTGGATCATCTTGAAATTTCACTTTTCTTAAGTATTTGAACCCTCTAGAGACGTGAAGCATCATTTTATAGCGATCGTCAAAGATTGATGAAGGTCAGATGGGTTTATATGTCAAAAAGTGCAATTTTTCAGTTTCTACCGCATCTTATGGTCCAGGCACGCCTTGGATCATCTTGAAATTTCACTTTTCTTAAGTAGTTGAACCCTCTAGAGACGTAAAGCATCATTTTATAGCGATCGTCAAAGATTCATGAGGGTCAGATGGGTTTAAATGTCAAAAAGTGCATTTTTTCAGTTTCTACCGCATCTCATGGTCCAGGCACGCCTTGGATCGTCTTGAAATTTCACTTTTCTTGAGTAGTTGAACCCTCTAGAGACGTAAAGAATCATTTTATAGCGATCGTCAAAGATTCATGAAGGTCAGATGGGTTTAAAGGTCAAAAAGTGGGAAAAAGTGCATTTTTCCAGTTTCTACCGCATCTCATGGTCCAGGCACGCCTTGGATCGTCTTGAAATTTCACTTTTCTTAAGTAGTTGAACCCTCTAGAGACGTGAAGCATCATTTTATAGCGATCGTCAAAGATTCATGAAGGTCAGATGGGTTTAAATGTCAAAAAGTGGGTAAAAAGTGCATTTTTCAGTTTCTACCGCATCTCATGGTCCAGGCACGCCTTGGATCATCTTGAAATTTCACTTTTCTTAAGTAGTTGAACCCTCTAGAGACGTAAAGCATCATTTTATAGCGATCGTCAAAGATTCATGAAGGTCAGATGGGTTTATATGTCAAAAAGTGCATTTTTTCAGTTTCTACCGCATCTCATGGTCCAGGCACGCCTTGGATCATCTTGAAATTTCACTTTTCTTAAGTAGTTGAACCCTCAAGAGACGTGAAGCATCATTTTATAGCGATCGTCAAAGATTCATGAAGGTCAGATGGGTTTATATGTCAAAAAGTGCATTTCTTCAGTTTCTACCGCATCTCATGGTCTATGCACGCCTTGGATCATCTTGAAATTTCACTTTTCTTAAGTAGTTGAACCCTGTAGAGACGTAAAGCATCATTTTATAGCGATCGTCAAAGATTCATGAAGGTCAGATGGGTTTAAATGTCAAAAAGTGCATTTTTTCAGTTTCTACCGCATCCCATAGTCCATGCACGCCTTGGAAACTAATTGGAATATTTTTATGGAATAAAACCTGGAATATTCTTAACATTATTCTCTAAAAGTTTTATTCATGGCTTAAGCTAGTTCGCTGGAGATTTTACGAGTAAGCAGCCTTTATAAATGCTAAAGGGACTGTAGATTGGGCATTGAGTTTGAAGCCAAATATCTTGAAAACTAATTAAGTTATATACGTGAAATAAAAAGGGGATTATTTAGAATGTTATTCTTTATAAGTTTTATTAAGGGGTTAAAGCTGTAGAAGAAAGAGTTTTAGAGATAGGGGCCTTTTTATTAACATGAAAACTTATCCTTTTAATTTACGTTTGTAGTGGGTTTAACTAGGTAAGAAAAATTACATTTTAAAATTCCCTTTTTACCTTTTGAGCTGCCTAAACTAGCAAAAAACATCTTTAAAATTGAATGAATTTATAGCCTCCATTAGACCAAAAAAAAAAAAATTAAAAATCACCAGATGCAGATCCTAAAATAAACTGACCGAGATAAAAATAGCGTGCGCGTTATACGCCTACCGCCCACTAAATAGCGAAGAAAAGAAAAAAGAAAATCATGTGTATGTTTCCAAAAAAGTGCAATTTTCCCGGGTTATTTTTAGCCCGGGAGCACTTTTGCCACTTCCCTTCAGAAAAACAATTAACTGAAGCCCTATAAGATACACACACACACACACAATATAATATTTCTCATTTAGGGTCACGATAAGTATCTCGAAATTATTAACCACTTTTGAGTGATGGATTTTGAATCTCCTTCTGATGATAATAATGTTAAGACCCCCGCATGTCGTCGCGGGATATTATGGGGCTTATCTGCCATAGATAAGAGATTAATATGTATTATACAGGGACTGATTAATACACTTTTTAATTTACGAAATAATTGATAAAGATGATTATTGGTCGTTGTGGTTTGGTTATCGGGGAATTAGAGGTTATTCTTCCTGATTAATAAATTGAATTATTAATTGTTTAAAAACGAACTTTTGACCCCCTTCTGTCAACCCTTGGGTTAACAACAGCTGACATTGACAGTTGGGTTACGTGATTTATTGACGTATGACAACTTTGACGTAATTTAAAGAACGAATGGGTAACAGCTTGTGTATGATGTTAATTAATATTTTGTAGTTTTTAAATGTAATTGTATTAAAATGCCGTTTTTGTTTCAGGTTAGTATGGCAACTTCTTCAGATTTACTCTCTGTATATATATATATAGGGTAAGTTTGGCATTAAAATTTGTTGTGGATTATCACTAAAGTATTTTTTTTGAGGCACCCTGTATATAAAATGCTAAAACAGGTGTTTAATGAAATTCATTGAGCAATTTTCATGGACGTTTCCAAAAGTCTAACAGTTTTTTTTTGGTTTTTTCGTTATTGGTGGTATTTAAGGATTTTTTTGAAAAAAAAATAATAATTTTTTTACTACAATTTTTTTTTCGAACCCTCTGTACATTTTTTAAAAAACGCTGAATTTTTTGAAAAAAAAAATTTTTCTGAACTTTGGGTACATTTTTCAAAAAACGCTGAAATAGGTGTCCAATGAATTTATTAGAGCAATTTTCATGGAAATTTTCAAGAGTCTATCTCTCTTGGTTTTTGAGTTATAAGCATTTTTTAATTTTTTCGAAAAAAAAAATTTTTTTTCACTAAGAAATTTTTTTTCCAATTTTGTGTTGATTTTTCAAAAACACGCTGAAATAGGTGTCCAATGAATTTATTAGAGCAATTTTTGTGGAAAATTTCAAGAGTCTATCTCTCTTGGTTTTTGAGTTATGAGCATTTTTAGATTTTTTGAAAAAAAAATTTTTTTTCACTAAAAAATTTTTTTTCCAATTTTGTGTTGATTTTTCAAAAAAACGCTGAAATAGGTGTCCAATGAATTTATTAGAGCAATTTTTGTGGAAAATTTCAAGAGTCTATCTCTCTTGGTTCTCTTGGGTTGGAGTTATGAGCATTTTTGGATTTTTCTGAAAAAAAATATTTTTTAATATAAAAATTTTTTTTCTAAATTTTGTGTTGATTTTTCAAAAAAACGCTGAAATAGGTGTCCAATGAATTTATTAGAGCAATTTTTGTGGAAAATTTCAAGAGTCTATCTCTCTTGGTTTTTGAGTTATGAGCTTTTTTTGATTTTTTTGAAAAAAATATTTTTTTTACTAAAAAATTTTTTTTTGAATTCTGTGTTGATTTTTCAAAAAAACGCTGAAATAGGTGTCCAATGAATTTATTAGAGCAATTTTCATAGAAATTTTCAAGGGTCTATCTCTCTTGGTTTTTGAGTTATGAGCATTTTTGGATTTTTTGAAAAAAATTATTTTTTAATTAAAAAAAAATTTTTCTAAATTTTGTGTTGATTTTTCAAAAAAACGCTGAAATAGGTGTCCAATAAATTTAATTGGGCAATTTTCATGGAAATTTTCAAGAGTCTATCTCTCTTGGTTTTTGAGTTATAAGCATTTTTTAATTTTTTCGAAAAAAAAAAAATTTTTTTCACTAAGAAATTTTTTTTCCAATTTTGTGTTGATTTTTCAAAAACACGCTGAAATAGGTGTCCAATGAATTTATTAGAGCAATTTTTGTGGAAAATTTCAAGAGTCTATCTTTCTTAGTTTTTAAGTTATGAGCATTTTTAGATTTTTTGAAAAAAAATTTTTTTTTCACTAAAAAATTTTTTTTTAAATTTTGTGTTGATTTTTCAAAAAAACGCTAAAATAGGTGTCCAATGAATTTATTAGAGCAATTTTCATAGAAATTTTCAAGGGTCTATCTCTCTTGGTTTTTGAGTTATGAGCATTTTTTGATTTTTTTGAAAAAATTATTTTTTTACTAAAAAAATATTTTTTCTGCACTTTGGGTACATTTTTCAAAAAACGCTGAGATACATGTCCAATGAATTTATTAGAGCAATTTTCGTGGAAATTTTCAAGAGTCTATCTCTCTTGGTTTTTGAGTTATGAGCATTTTTGGATTTTTTGAAAAAAATTATTTTTTAATTAAAAAGAAAATTTTTCTAAATTTTGTGTTGATTTTTCAAAAAAACGCTGAAATAGGTGTCCACTGAATTTAATTGGGCAATTTTCATGGAAATTTTCAAGAGTCTATCTCTCTTGGTTTTTGAGTTATGAGCATTTTTTGATTTTTTTGAAAAAAATTATTTTTTAATATAAAAAATTTTTTTCTATATTTTGTGTTGATTTTTCAAAAAAACGCTGAAATAGGTGTCCAATGAATTTATTAGAGCAATTTTTATGGAAAATTTCAAGAGTCTATCTCTCTTGGTTTTTGAGTTATGAGCATTTTTGGATTTTTCTGAAAAAAATTATTTTTTAACATAAAAATTTTTTTTCTAAATTTTGTGTTGATTTTTTAAAAAAGAGACACCCTGTATACAAAATGCTAAAATAGGTGTTTAATGAAATTCATTGAGCAATTTTCATGGACGTTTCCAAAAGTCTAACAGTTTTTTTTTGGTTTTTTAGTTATTGGTGGTATTTAAGGATTTTTTTGAAAAAAAAATAATTTTTTTACTAGAATGTTTTTTTTCGAACCCTCTGTACATTTTTTAAGAAACGATGAATTTTTTGAAAAAAATAATTTTTTCACTAAAAAAATTTTTTTCTGACTTTGGGTACATTTTTCAAAAAACACTGAAATAGGTGTCCAATGAATTTATTAGAGCAATTTTCGTGGAAAATTTCAAGACTCTATCTCGCTTGGTTTTTGAGTTATGAGCATTTTTTGATTTTTTAGAAAAAATTTTTTTTTTGAATTCTGTGTGATTTTTTAAAAAAAACGCTGAAATAGGCGTCCAATGAATTTATTAGAGCAATTTTCGTGGAAATTTTCAAGACTCTATCTCGCTTGGTTTTTGAGTTATGAGCTTTTTTTGATTATTTGAAAAAAAAAATTTTTTTTCACTAAAATTTTTTTTTTTTAATTCTGTGTTGATTTTTCAAAAAAACGCTGAAATAGGTGTCCAATGAATTTATTAGAGCAATTTTCATGGAAAATTTCAAGAGTCTATCTCTCTTGGTTTTTGAGTTATGAGCATTTTTTGATTTTTTAGAAAAAATTTTTTTTTTGAATTCTGTGTGATTTTTTAAAAAAACGCTGAAATAGGCGTCCAATGAATTTATTAGAGCAATTTTCGTGGAAATTTCAAGACTCTATCTCGCTTGGTTTTTGAGTTATGAGCTTTTTTTGATTATTTGAAAAAAAATTTTTTTTCACTAAAATTTTTTTTTTTAATTCTGTGTTGATTTTTCAAAAAAACGCTGAAATAGGTGTCCAATGAATTTATTAGAGCAATTTTCATGGAAAATTTCAAGAGTCTATCTCTCTTGGTTTTTGAGTTATGAGCATTTTTTGATTTTTTAGAAAAAATTTTTTTTTTGAATTCTGTGTGATTTTTTAAAAAAACGCTGAAAATAGGCGTCCAATGAATTTATTAGAGCATTTTTCATAGAAATTTTCAAGTTTCAAGGGAGAGATTTTCAAAAAAACGCTGAAATTAGGTGTCCAATGAATTTATTAGAGCAATTTTTGTGGAAAATTTCAAGAGTCTATCTCTCTTGGGTTTTTGAGTTATGAGCATTTTTAGATTTTTTGAAAAAAATTTTTTTTTTTTAAATTTTGTGTTGATTTTTCAAAAAAACGCTAAAATATAATTTTAATTGGATTCCAATGCTAAAAGAAAATTTTCCATATTCCAGTATTTTTTGAGAAAATGACTCTCACGAGATGTG